>NC_090762.1:6802196-6817792 GCF_036898095.1 Palaemon carinicauda | reverse complement strand
AAATAGAAAATACGTACCAAGGGTCGAGATCTCAGGAAACAGTTAGGTACTTGTAAGTGCTGTGATCGAGTTGCGTCTTAAAAGACGACTGCATAAATTCGCTCTTAACGTGGGTATCACTCTCAATTTACTCTTTTTGTCATAAGCTGAACGAGAAATTAATTGCAGTTGAAATACTTTGGTTTTAAATATATCTATAATGCTTCTTCTGATAGTAATATGTCGGATACAGTAACTCCTCCATGTGGCTATGTAATCACTTCATTCCTTAGCCTCAATGGAATCAGAAGAGTGAGCGTTTGAAAAGTACCTCTAAATGACATCTGTAAACCAAAGAGGTTTGATCAAAGAGGAATTGTATCATAAGACTCGTATGACATCAAGATGAGGGAGTAAGGATCAACTGTCCGTCTTCTCTCTCCAGAAAGAAACGTGGTTGCATTTCTTTTTTGAAATTTATTGACATTATGTTTATCTTTAAAGCACCAAGTCATTTAGCTGATGATAATGATAGTCATATATACTTTGTGTGTGTATATATATATATATATATATATATATATATATATATATATATATATATATATATATATTATATATATGTGTGTGTGTGTATATATATATATATATATATATATATATATATATATGTATATATATATATATATGATAAATTTTGCACATTTAAACGTGTTTTTCATATTTTAAATAAGCCATATATTTTGATACATAAAAGTCTGGATTCTCTTTAGTGGTAGTGTCACGTCATACAAGTATCCTGAACCACGGTTCGAAACCCGGGCCGGTCAGATGCTATAGTCTTTGAGTGATTTCGCCTGGGGCTCTGATGCCGAGGTCGGTAAGAGAATCCAGACTTTAATTTATTAAAATATATGGCTTATTTGGAATATATATATATATATATATATATATATATATATATATATATATATATATATATATATATATATCAATGTAGCAGGGATGGTTATGGGTTGGACGATGCTCTGTAGGTTAGATTAGGATGTATCTTTAGAAGTGTTATTTTTGAACCATGGGTAAGGATGCAGAAATTAGCTGAGTTACAGCTGCACTGTCAGATATCGTTTTATTGTCATACCATGACTCATGTCCATACACTAACACCAGTCTCACTAAACTAATATATAGCCTGACTTTTATTTGCAATTTCAGGCTATTTGATTTCCAAATTTGATTTACCCCTAGCTATTGTCTGATTTGCTTTTTTCAATCTTTCATTAAACTCCAATTCTAAAGACTGTATCAGAGATCATAGTTCCCAAATATTTAACTGATTCCACCTCAGTAATCCTTTCTCCTTCCAATGGTATTTCATCTTCCATTGCATGTTCCGTTCTCATCATCTGTCTTTCTTCTATTTATCTTGAGCCCACACTCGTGTGATATTTCATGTATTCAGGGAAGCAAGCATTGCCAATCCTGTGGAGTTCTGCTAATAAGGTCAATATCATCAGCAGCTAATTTCCTATTACCAATACAGTCCCATTCTTCTCCGTCATCCCCAACTGTTTTATGCATTGCAAAATCAACAAGGAGGATAAACAACATAGTTGACAACACATTCCCTTAGAGTACTCCTCTGTTCATAGGAAATTAATTTGACAGGACTCCACTAACATTAACTTTGCACTTGCTGTGTTCATGAACAGACTTAACCAAATTCACATATTCAGGAGGGACTCCATAATAACGCAGGACTATCTACAGAATTGGCCGGTGGAAATAATAGATTTGAGGACAAAGCCCTCAGAAGAATATTGGGAGTTAAATGGGAGGACAGGATTAGAAAGGAAACTATAAGAGAGATTGCTCGAGTGCCATATGTGGATGAGATCATTGTGAGGTGTAGATGGAGAGGATTTGGACATGCTCTTCGCACTCACGAGGTAAGATTAGTTCACCAAACTTTCAACTGGGCTCCACAAGGCATTAGAAGAGTTGGAAGACCCAGGCCTACATGGCTGAGAACTATGAAGGGTGACGTGGGAAATGATGAATGCTGAGGTATTGATTTAAAATCTCCAGATAGAGACGACGGGTGAAATCTAAGAGTCCCTTTGCGTCAATAGGCGTAGGAGATGATGATGATAGCTCTATAGTTCTTCTAGTAAAATTAGACTGAATATTTTTTTAAGTACTTTCTCTTTTGTTGTCGGCTATTATACCTTTTGAATTTGATAACATTTATCACTTAGGTTTGAAGTGTACGCACCCGTCATATTGTAAGGTAATGAAATATAACGACGCTTTTAGTAGTTCAAGTTTTGTCCAGTTGATTTTACTGATGCCTTGAAGAAATTATCTTAATGGTTTCTTATGACCTCCATCGCCAAACTACTCATGATAACAATTCCATCTCTTTCCGAATGTAACTTTCCTGAGGTAGAGAGAGAGTATTAGGGCTGTCAGTCCTTCTTGTTATTGTCATGCCCACTAAGAGGTGTAGCGACCAAGGTTTTACTATCCCGAAACCTTTGCTTCAAGATTGAATTTCTTCTTTTCAGTAATAAATAACTTTATTACCCATGGTATGCAAACAATTTTTCAACATGAGATAACCTAGGAATTTATTAATTTCATAAGAGATAATCATTGTTATTATCGTTGTCATGCATTTCATAAGTAAGGAAAATTATTATAATCGTTATTATATTTGACAACATAGTTTCCATATAAAATAAAACAAATTATCCTATAAACCATCACCATTTATAAAGCCACTTCCTATCCCATCATCATGAATTCCAAACGTCCACTGACATACTAATTAGGATATATTATAGTATACTGGGACGTATACGAGATACAGGACAGATATTCTGTCATATAATATGAGGTAATGTAAGTGTTCTCTCTCTATGCTTTCATTACGAGCTACGTAATCGAGCTGTTTTGCTGAGCCCTAATATAGATAATTGGATTGCGCAGGGGAGGGGCAGATTTGGCCTTGGTGGACTTAGCTGGTTTGCTTGTTTCATTATTGCCTTTTTTTTTTATCATTTATTGTAGCCATTGGGAATTGTGGATAACCGTATTGTGAGTCTTTTGATATTTTAGTGAATTAATGAATTTTGCTTTTATGGCAGTTTGTTATTTTAAGGGAGCTTAAATGAAATCAAATTTATTTACTGAACTGTAAAAATATGATTATGACTATTTGTTTTTGATGTTGTTAATAGTTTATATATGACATGTCTGTTTTGACGTTGTTACTTATTTTAGAATGATTTATTGTTAATTTGTTCTCTTCATTTATTTATTTCCTTATTTCCTTTCCTCACTGGGCTATTTTTCCCTGTTGGAGCCCCTGGGCTCATAGCATCTTGCTTTTCCAACTAGGGTTGTAGCTTGGATAGTAATAATGATAATAATAATAATAATTTGCCAAAACAAGAGTAAATATTTTAAGATTATTCATATTTATGATTGTTGCATTTGTGTAATAAATACCGTTTGTAAACTTAATTCAGGAAGAAAAGCTATCTAAAAATATTAATTGACGTTATGTATAAGGTAACTTGTCAGACGAAATACACACAGCAATGGTAGGAAATCGTTATTAAAAGTTTTCAAATACTTGTCATCTTCGAGTAAACCTTTTCTTTTGCGTTTTTAAATGCAACATATTATATCGTTCTCCTGTACATTGTAATGTTTGATTCTCCTGCGCAATAATTTGTATATTCCCTCTCCTTTATATATAACTATTCATCAGCGCAGTGTTTTTATATATTGAGCTTAGTAAATGTATAGATTCACAAACAAAATATATTTTATTTCATTTCCCGTACTGTATTTATTTGGTACTGTACCAACCGTGTGTCACACGATCGTACATAATTCATTTTGTATATATTATGCTTGTATCTTCGCTCTTCCCTCGCACTAAAAAGAACTAGAATAAACATGTCTGCGTTTCTCCTATGTAACATTGTCTGTTTCTCGAACATGTAATTTCCTGTTGCCTTGAGGTTTTGTATATAAAGGAGAATGTTCTATAATAAATTAACTCAGTTGCTTTCACACTGCCTTTGAGTTCACAACCTTCTCTCGGCCCGTCACAGTACGCTGCACAGTACATATTTGGTTTATGTACCCCCCTCAGTATAATCATATCTCTTTTGAGCAATATCTCATATTCCCAGTGTAGCATACATTCTCCATGTTGTGCTTGAATCTTTGTCATATCTTAATTTCTGGACAACAGCCATCTCCCCATCTTCCAGAATTTCTGGACAACAGCCATCTCCCCATCTTCCAGAATTTCTGGACAACAGCCATCTCCCCATCTTCCAGAATTTCTGGACAACGGCCATCTCCCCATCTTCCAGAATTTCTGGACAACAGCCATCTCCCCATCTTCCAGAATTTCTGGACAACAGCCATCTCCCCATCTTCCAGAATCTGCCCATCTCCGTTGCTTTCGCTTCATATGTAAAGAGCACACGTGTCCCTGCTTCCCTCCCTTTACATTATCATATTCAACTCCCCTTCGTTCCTAACTAACCGATTCCGCTCTTCAACCTCACGCCCTTTTGTGGGATGCTTAAAAAACGAAGCTAGACGCACATTTTATGTAGAGGCTGATGGACTGGCAACGTATTTCTTTACGTATAGCAGATGTGATGTTAGTGGAGGTAGTTATGATGAACATGAATTTATAATGCTTGTTTTCTTCATCTCATGCTTGAAATATTTTATAATAAAAAGGATTATCAAATTGTAGATTTCTTTTACTTCATTTTACGTTTTTTTTTTTTTTTTTTTTGTGGAAAGGTTTATTTCTTCGAATCGCCTTTAGGATAAATTTGGTTCTATCTAGGACTTAATTTTTTCCATGTACAGCACGTGCCAGACGAAATGAAATATTAATTCCATGCTTTATAATAACAGCAGAATAACTTGACATTCTTAATTGGTTTGATGAATTTCTTTCAATTAATATTTCGTAGTATCGGTGACACACCAAAGACAGCTTCTGGTGTTCAGAATATAAAAAAGTAGGGTATGGATTTAATGTCAAGTCTTTTGTTTATTCAATAAATCATTGGCATACGTATTTTCAAAACTATTTCGGTCTCCCATTTTATAGAAATTCGCTTGAATAAATCACATCATTAAATTTAATTAGATTTATTTTGTCAGCATATTGCGTATTTTGCAAACAGACAAACAGCTGTGTTGGTGGATTATTTTATGTTTTGGTTTAAAGAAAAAAAGACACTAATTGCATACTAAACATAGATGCTATTTGTATTAAAGAAAGGCATGAATGCGTCTTCATCCGATGAAAAACAGCTGCGATGAATAATGAATAATGAAGCAAGAGACAGGATGATAATTATGCATCTAGACCATTGTCTCTCGTCGGCTTTCATTCCCGTCTGGGTGGACATGAGAGGGAATAAATGTCTCCCTGAGGCCTTCTCCGGGAAACACTTCTTTCCATTGACTATAACCCACCTGTGGCAGAAAGGCGCTTTTCCTAGGCGGCTTCAAGGAGAACCAGGGAATAAGAGAGAGAGAGAGAGAGAGAGAGAGAGAGAGAGAGAGAGAGAGCATCCTCTTAAAAGTGTACTATCATTTTTGCTCTGTAAAATTGTGAGATAGATATATATATATATATATATATAGATAGATAGATAGATAGAGAGAGAGAGAGAGAGAGAGAGAGAGAGAGAGCATCCTTTTAAAACTGTACTATCATTTTTTCTCAGTAAAATTGTGTATATATATATATATATATATATATAGAGAGAGAGAGAGAGAGAGAGAGAGAGAGAGAGATAAAAAATGTAGTGGACAGTTAGTAAGTGTTTCTCAAAACAGGAAACCAAAATGAAAAGAAAGATAAGCATTTGATGGAGAGCTTCTGGTAAACAAAATTAGATTATGAACTGTAAAATGCCACTTTCTCTAAAACGAAAAGTATTTAATCAGATGGTCTTACATGTATTAACTTATGCATCAGAAACTTGGAGCCTTATTAAAGCCTTAGAACATAAGCTACTTACAACTCGGAGAGTTGTTGAAATAATAATGATGGGATTAAGACTAAGAGACAGAAAAAGAGCATCATGGATACGAGACCAAACTAAAGTAGAGGATATTCTGTCATATAAGAAAAAGAAATGGACTTAGGCAGGATATATAATGAGAATGACAGATGATAGATGGACATTAAGAATAACAGAGTAGGTCCCTAGAGGTTGCAAGAGAAGCAGGGGAAGGAATGGAAGACAATGGTTTGACGAACTAAGAAAATTTACTGGTATAAACTGTCATAGAAAGACCATAAACAGTCGCTAGTTGAAAGACATACATGAGGTCTTTGTTCTGCAGTGGACTAGTAACGACTGATAATGATGATGAGCTCTCATATTTTCAGCTTGTTTTCTGTGGTATTCCATAGTGGTTACCAAAGTTTAACCGGCACTTTGATTTTAGTTACCTCCGCCAACGAAGTTGGAAGGAGGTTATGTTTCCGGCCCTGTTTGTGTTTTTTGTTTTTGTGTGTGTTTGTTTGTGAACAGCTTCCTGGCCATAATTTTAATCTTAGAGTAATGAAACTTTCAGGGATTAAATGTTATGTAAAAAACTAGATATGATAAGATTTTGGAAGGTCAAGGTCAAAGGTCAAGGTCAAGGTCACGGACAATCAAAATGTCCAATTTACATAATCAGCCATACACATGGACACGGATGTCACAAAGACTTCAAACTCGGTTCATATTTGAGTGTATGAAAATCCTCGCCAATTAACGCATGTTAAAGTCAAAGGTCAAGTCAAGGTTGAGCTAAAGGTAGAGAAATAAGCTGCCACGGCGGAGATATGCGCTCTACTACATGCCCTTCTAGTTTATCTATGATACGTCCTACGTTTTTCTATTATTTATTATATCATGATACTTGACCGTAGGCTACCGTTAGTGACCTCTACTCAAAAGAAATATGTTCGTTACTCTTGCAGTGACTCTTTGGAGTCAGGTGCGAGTATCAGTGGGTTAGAATAATGACCGAGGAGAAGTATTTTGTCCAAAAGGCATTTTGAAGGTATAAGAAATTAAGATTTATAGATTACTTTATAAAATTTGTGCCTAAGATTTTTATTATTTGCATGTGCCTAAAGAATTGACTTAATATATATTAGCATTTCCCTCTATTAGAAAGGGTCTTTCATTTTCAAACTTTCTTGTGTATAATAAGTATTGCTGATCAAATTCGTAACCCCAAAAAAGTCCCTAGCAATATTGTATTCACCAGTTCAGAGTTTATCTTTCAGTGCACTAACCTTTCAGCACTTTGCCGTATGAATAATCAGCAAATGGTTTTCGTATTATTATTTCATTATATATATTTGGACATGTACAATACCTGTGAGTGGTTACCCGTCAGGTCACGAGATATTACATTACAGCCGTTTACGTGTTAAAGAATCGCATGGGGACTGAGGACATTACCCTTATCTACCATCATAGAAGTCACTTTACCGCTTAATTGTGTTTATAAACCTTCATTAACCCTTGATGGCATTCAGGCAATTTTCTCCTATCTCTCGTTTCCTATTCTTTTTTTATTGGCTGCTCGCTATCAGTTCAATTTTCTTGGACTTCTGATGCAATACAGCCTTTTCATTCCATACTAAGCTGTAGCTGTTCCATGTGGAAATTATACCATTTAGTCACTGCCGTGACCTAAGGCTGTAATGTTTTGCATGCAATTTTGCAATTGACGTGATCCACATTCACAACATTTATTAATGTTAGGAGAACCCTTTGCACCTATATAGTATGAAATACAGTAGAAGATTTGTGAGTTTTTTTTATTTAGGTTCATCGTCACATCACTTTCTCTTCCTATCTGAAACGTCTCCTGACACGAAATCTTTATATATTTAGCTAGAACAGGGATGATTTTGTGTACTTAACAATGTTTGTATTTTACTGATAAGTAAATAGACACTTACTATACCTAGGTACCCAACAGTGTGAAGTGGGGTTCTGTGAATAAGGTCAGACTGGGATTCAGGAAATAAACAGGTAATTTTGGAGAAAGTTCCGGTTTTATGTGTTTATACCTTCTGAACAATTACTCAATTCATAATACAGAGCTTCAATTAACATTTTCCTCCTGTTGGGTGTGGAATCTACATTGTTACTGGTCAATCACTTTGGTATCATTATCATAGTAAGAAATCCTCATAATGTTGGAATACGTGACAATGAGGTATCCGGGTCTGGTGTAAATTGGAATTCATCTTCATGTTTATTTATAAATGACATGCCTTACCTGTAGCATCCTTTGTTTCCATGTCTAATGATACTTAGTTTTATCTTTTTCTTAAAGCAAAGAACAATGGTAACCATGTACTTTTTAGTTTTATCTTTTTTTTAAAGCAAAGAACAATGGTAACCATGTACTTTTTAGTTTTATCTTTTTCTTAAAGCAAAGAACAATGGTAACCATGTACTTTTTAGTTTTATCTTTTTCTTAAAGCAAAGAACAATGGTAACCATATACTTTTTAGTTTTATCTTTTTCTTAAAGCAAAGAACAATGGTAACCATTTATTGAGGTTATTTGATCCGTATGTGAGCCTTGTGGGTTTAATTTAGCTTGAAGTGTTCAGATTTTTAGACTGTTCTAGATTTTCTTATCCGACCCCCTACTCCCATCCTCCCTCTCTTTATTATTGTTATATGGAGTCTGACGTTCAACTCATGGATTTTTTATCGTTGCTGTTTCTTAATAAGTAATTTTATTCCAATTGTTATATAGGAGATCCTTTAAAAGATGGTATTTTTTATTTATTGGATGTATTTTAGCTATAAAAATTCCTTTGATAAGAATTTAGTTTAGGTTTTGTTAAACTTTTTATTCATGAAAAGGTTATATAAGTAACTTTTTATTCAAATTTTGAGTTCTAACAAGTCTCATGTGCTGTGCGTTGAGAAAAAAAAATATATATATATATATATATATATATATATATAATCGGTATACAAAGTAGCGGTTGGCACCAGCTTTAAAGTTAGCACCTTATATTGATAGTGTTATTCTAATTTAGTGTCTCTGTGGAATTTAGTTTGTAATCAGTAAACCTTGTATTTCGTAGTAATTAAACGTGTAGCATTTTGTATCAAGTATTTCGGTCCTCATTGTGTGTTCTGGAAAGGTCATTTCTCTTGGTTGCTTATGTTGGCTATGGCGAGAAAACAGTGATTTGAAAGTATTATTATTATGATTATTTTTCATAGCAAGTATCAGAGGACTGCATTCAATTGTTTTATTTTAGCTTATGTCATTAAATGAATAAAATTAGCATTATTTTAGGAGTTTAGTGGCTTTCTCATTCTCCTTCACACCTGGTGCTTTATTGGTGCTAATATTTAACATGAGTTTTTTACATCTTGCATTTAAACTCGTGATTGAAACAGCTCAAAATTCTACAAGAAGAACAAACACTGCAAAACCATAAGCTAAAGAAACAGAACTGGCTTAACGCCAGATGACTGACTCTTCATCCGAAGGTTTACCGCGAACAACTTGATGTAATGGAAATTGGCACAAGGACCTCCTGAATTAGACGTCGTTGATATGCAACCGGGACGCCTTGTATTTAATGGCTCGACGTCTTTGTGCGTCATCTCGTTGCCAAACGGCAAGGAAATGATTTGCCTGATTCGTATGGAAATTGATTTAGGATCGCCTCCTCTAATGGGAACTGCGTTTCGAAGGAGATAATGGAAGGCTCTTCAGACTCCCTTTCTGGGTTTGTACAAATGTGCCAGTTCTCTCTCTCTCTCTCTCTCTCTCTCTCTCTCTCTCTATGCTTGTTGTGATATGATGATAATAATAATGAGAGGTGGTGTTAATGTTACTAAGTAATGATGATTATTATATTTTTTTCAATTTTTATTGCTGTTGTCGTTGTTTTTTTTTTTGTCAAAATCTTTCACTGAAAACATGAATTTTTTCAGTTGTTCCAGTTTTAAATGAGCTCCCTAGAGGTTGATAGTTTCGTTATTATTATTATTACTGTTTTATTAAATACTTATGCAGCGCAGCAAGCATTTTTTATATATATATATATATATATATATATACATATACATATATATAAATATATATACATGTATATATAATATATATACATACATATATTATATATATATATATATGTGTGTGTGTGTGTGTGTGTGTGTTTCATAATAATTTGGCCTCTTGAAGTGTGTTTCATAAGTTTCCAAATGATGACATACGGGAAACATCTAATAATTAAACCATTATATTCTACAGAATTATATAAGCTAAGCAACCTGTTCAAACGCTTAATCATAAGTGGTCAAAGTTCTAATAATAAGTTCATGAAGGATGAAATAAATATGAAAAATTTAACTACGTTGCTGCAACACTCTCCAGTATGTTTGAATTGTTTTTCTTCCGAATTATACCACTAAGCTTGTTCCCTACCTCATTTCAGTGTGATAAGGATATGGCATCCTTTAGAAAAAAGAATAGCTGAGAGGCAAAGGATTGGAAAGAATGACAAACAGACTGATAAAGAAATCGAGGTTTCCAATCTTATACAACAGAGCGAGCTCATATCTTTAGTGACCGCCGAGGCATTGTATCGAAACTACAATGGCATTCAGAGTGACTCGTAATAAGGAAAATGACATCTTATCAAACGTGGAATGGTAGCAATGCGAAGCTCTTAAGATTATACAGGCTTAATATACAAATGATCACAAGAAGGAAAGAAGCCTTTAAGTTAATTGTTAAGATTATTAAAATTTTTAAGAAGCACAGGTTTTATAAACTAACTATAAATTTCTATTTACCCTAGATTTTTCTCTTATTTTTTTATCTTATTTGATATATATATATATATATATGTGTGTGTGTATATATATATAAAATTTATATATATATATATATATATATATGTATATATATATATATATATATATATGTATGTATATATACACACAGTTATGTATTTTATCGCTTAGATTTGATATATTTTATATTTATCACTCCAAATGTTAGACTGGTAAGTTTCCTCCCTTTTAATAATTTTAATAATGTTATGTAAGAAGGTTTGTCCCCTTGAACAAGAAGTTGGAGGTAGAGGTTCGTCTTAAAAATGCCTTCAAACTAGAGCTCGAAAAGATCGTAAATAATGAGACTAAATTCAAAAAGATTAAAAGGCCCCCCTCCCCCCCCCCCAATCTAAGATGCCAAAAAGAATTCAACCAAGTCATTAAGGAGACAAATGACGCCACAGAAAATATTCGATTTGGAGAGGTAAAGGGGGAATATTAGCTGGATATATATTTATGGTAACTTAAGTCCCTTAGAAAAAAACAGGAATGCCATTGATGCGTAGAAGGCTCATTATATACCATTAAATACGAGGGTACATCACGAACCACCTTCCTCCAAACCATTAGAATTTCTCCAACAGAAGGTTCCATTGTTTCTCTGGATGTTGAAAGTCTCTTCACCAGCTTGCTTGCGAAGGAAACCATGGATATCATTATAGACAGAATCTATTATAATTATTATAGCCCAGACCTTTACTTTCCATAATTGGCCTTTAGAACCAACCCTCTTAGAAATATGTTCTATGAGAACCCCCTTTGCTGACAATAAAGAACTATATGGACACATATATGTCGTAGTCATAACCCCAAGGGGCGCTCTTTGCAACTTTTTATTTGAGCTTTGTATGGCCTTCTCTGCGCCTTTGTCCTTGTCTGGTTGAGGAAGAATTATACTTTATTAGAAAGACTTTCAAGCTTAATTTTTTCCTCAAGCTCACTCATGAAAATAAAATCCGTGGAAAACTTCAATTCCTCGGCTTGTTGCAGAGGACAAGTATGTCACTTCCATGTTTACCAACAACATTAATGCATGATTAAACTTTAAAGGAAAAGGACAATGGCTGAAATATCTAGGCATTTATTTAACAGTAGTAATTCTACATAGATTATGTGATTTGAATTTTATACTATGTCACTCAGGCTCTTGTATTGAACGTAGCAAATGCATTCCATTAGGAGGAGAAACTAAGCTATTATCATTAAGAGAAAATATAAAAAGCCTATCAAATAGTGATAGTTGCCGTATTGCAATACTCTTCATTGAAACGTTTCAGAGGAGATATTCAACACTATCAATGTTATTATAATTGATGTTATTGTTGTTGTTATCTCTTTGATAACTACCAATGTTATTATAATTGTTGTTGTTATTGTTGTTGTTATTTCTTTGATTCATCGATTAAAACATCGCTGTATTATTTGTTCCATTTATTTTCCATTTTCCCTACCACCTTCAGTATCTCTCTTCGTATCATTTCGACCTGTCTTGATCGTGAAGTTGGGATGTAAAATAAAAAGAAAAGAAAAGAAAAAAAAAAGGCCGCTCTCAGGGACGCATATTTTATAGAGTGAACCTCGTCCCGGTGCACTTCCACGCACACAAGATGTGGTAAGGAGGGGCTCGTGTGACCAAGTGCTTTTACGCTAACATGGAGCACATCACTTGGGGGTCGGTGTACTTTCATTAAATTTTGTGATGTCGTTTTTTTTTTTTTTATTGAATATTACTCATGTCGTCTTTCTATTACAGAGATGTTTTCTCTTTTACTTTTTAGAAACCACAAAGATATTTCCCCCATACAATAAAGAACAAGAGTCTGGTTATATATACTGTATATATATATATATATATATATACTATATATATACAGTATATAATTCTATATATATATACATACATATACATACATATACATATATATACACACACAAACCCTTTTACCACGTTAAGGTATCCCCACTCAGAAACTTCTCTCTCTCTCTCTCTCTCTCTCTCTCTCTCTCTCTTTAAATATATATTAATATATATATATATATATATATGTATATATATATATATATATATATGCGCCTTTTGTGTTCATATATGTATGTACTAACTATTAGCTATATTAACTATATGAAAGGAATTATAAATGTTCTTGTAAGTTTTATGTACCCAAGAAGGTCACCATCAATTCGACCCACATTTGTATTTAATCTAAGTGCCCTTTTGCCGTTTGCTTTGCTCCCCTCCATATTTTGTTCGTGCACAGCTTACAGATTTCACTTTATAGTTCATAGCTGTAAGCTTTCATTTTTTTTTTATTTAGCTTTTGTATCTTTTACTTAGGTGTTCTTCGTACATTCGTGTTTGTTCCTTGCGTACTTGTTTTATCTTTTCATGCTACATCCTTATCTATACATGTGTATGGATAAATGTTTTTTTTGTATATATATATATATATATATATATAAATATATATATATATATATATATATATAGATAGATAGATAGATAGATAGATATGTATTCACATATTTATGCAAATATGAATATATGTGTATTACACTCACACAGAAACACACACACGCACACATATATATGTATATATATATATATATATATATACATATATATATATATATATATTTGTTCATGCTACATGCATATCTATACATGTATGTATATATATATATATATATATACACATATATATTTTTTTCATGCTACATGCATATCTATACATGTGTATGGATAAATTTTATTGTATATATATATATATATATATATAGATAGATAGATAGATAGATAGATAGATAGATAGATAGATAGATATGTATCCACATATTTATGCAAATATAAATATATGTGTATTACACTCACACAGAAACACACACACACACACACACACACATATATATATATATATATATATACACATACATACAATATTCGTCATTGTATGCACATATAATGTGGTACAACAGCAACTGTAACCCTTTGATTCCTATGGACATTTCCAGCAATTCCCTGAGTAGTCTGACATTTCATGTTTGACTGTGGCACTCACCTACTTAGTATTTACCGAATTTGATCACTGAAAAAGTGTTGACTTATAGCAGACGGTCGATAGCGTGAAAAAAACATATACGTATTGATATTGGAATTAATATGTTTCTAGTACAGATTATTAATGTAATTATATAATGGAAATGTATATTGCTTTTATAAGTGTATAGTGAAGGCGTGAATTGTTGCCCATTTTACTGTCGATTTTGATAAATAATTAATTTATGCATCGTCGATTTTCCACTCGAATTCATATTCCATTTTCTGTGAATTTTTATTGATCTTATAGACACATGACGCCAGTTTCTGGCGCTGGGGGTATCATGCAATCCTGTGATGCGAGTTCATTAACAGCTAGAGAGAGTGGACTCGCGTGGTGGTCATCTCACATTTGTCGTCTCTCCGTCCTTTTCTTTTACTCGCCTTACGAATATTTGATATCTTGATGCCTCCTTACGTTGTGTAGGATATCATTTTAATGTTCCAAGTTTTCCTTCTCTTAGGGTTCTTGTGGCCTATTGGTATAATGTCTCTGCTTGGTGATCCCCAGACTGGGGTTCGATTCCTGCTGAAACTCGCTAGTTTCTTTCGTGTCTGCAACCTCACCATCCTTGTAAGCTAAGGAGTGGGTTTTCCGGGAGCTTATAGGCCTACCTGCAGTCGTCAGCAGTCATTGCCTAGCCCTCCCTGGTCCTAGTTTTGGGTGGAAAGGGGCTTTGGCGCTGATCACATGTGCTGTATATGTGGTCGGTATCTAGGGCATTGTCCTGGCTGCTAGGACAATGTCACTGCCCCTTGCCTCTGTCATTCATGAGTGGCCTTTAAACCCTTGTAATTTAGACATCTTCCCTAAATCTCATATGGTAAACCGTACTCACAAATCCATCTCGGAAGTATAGATGTTTCTTGCCTCAACAAAGCTAGAACCAACTTACAACCGTCTTCATGGATGTCAATGTTCGCTTTTACCCATTAATCTTCCCTTTTGTGTCCATTCTGGTATGTCTGCATGAACTTCCTACGTCTCTGCCGTATCTATCCCTCCCACTGTTCCCGGTCGACCGACATACAATCCTCAGTTCTCGATTTTCCATTGGGAACAGGAATTTCAAGACAAGACGCCGATAGTTGTCAGAACATCGTCCGATAACTCAGACATATTTTATACAGTCGTAATACTCCCTTCTCCTCATTCTTAGTTTCAGCAAATTGTATCTCTTAGTTTGTAATGATTTCCCTAGACCAAGATTTTATGTGGGGTTTTGTTCATTGCAATATTTATAGGACGTTGTTCTACTGAAAGTAACATATACTACTCTTCAATGAGGTAGTTTTTCTCAAGAGTTTTTTTTTTCAAATACTGTACCATTTCTTTGGGTTTTGTCTCTCTTTCTTAAATCCAGGTAATCGTAGCTACCGTTTCTTTGAGAAATACAAAGTACTTTTGATACCTTAATCATATCTCATTCTTATAACAATTTTTATAATATTCTATATTAAAATTCCATATTTTTGGTGAATCCATACTTAGAACAAATTTTATTTATCGTAACGATATTTGTTCGTCCTTTGCATGAATTTAAAGAGATTTTTACCCTTCGTCCCATTGTAGAA
>NC_090762.1:6794696-6797196 GCF_036898095.1 Palaemon carinicauda | reverse complement strand
TAAAACTCTATATGTGAATCTTGATTGAAGATTCACTTTTGATAAGCACATTCAGTCAGTTTCTTCAATTGCACAAAATATGGTCTATTGAAAAAGTCTTTTGAGATTTTCAGTGATTAATCTGTCATGAACAAATTTTTTAATTCTTTCATTCTACCTTATTTCGGGTACTGTTCTCATGTCTGGTCTTTAGCTGCTGACTCATTTTAATTTGTTAGATAGAAACTTGCAGTCTTTTAAATTCCTTATTCCTGATGTAGATATAAATCTCTGAAGTCATCGTCCAGTAAGTTCTATATGCAGGTTGCATAAGAGTTTATAAAATTTAGACCATACGTTGTATTCAGATCTTTCCAGACTGTATTATCCTGTATGAAGTACTAGCTATGCAATTGCCAGTAATTCTAATAGCCATGCCTTCTCCATCATACGGCACAATACTACACCGTACTCTAGATGTTTTATTCCATTTGTGACAGGATTGAGGAATGGTCTTCCTAAGAAGATGGTGATATCGGGGCAACTTTAGAAGTTCAAACTTGTTGCAAATGCTTTTCTATTGAGTAGGTTGACATAAGTCTCTTTTAATAGTTTATATACTGTATGAAGGCTCTATTTTAAGGTTTTTTGCTGATTCCTATCCATTACATATTTTATATATATATATATATATATATATACTAGCATCAATATAAATAAAAACAAGGTATGTAAGAGATTACACATTGTATGTTACTTGTGGTATAAACCATTTGTGGATATATGAAAAATGATTCCTTTAATTGAACTTGCTTTTCATATTATGAAGGTCAGCTTTTGTCTATAGTACAGAAATACATTTGCACGACTATGTACGTACATCTCTCTATATCTATCTATATATGTATATATATATATATATATATATATATAATATATATATATATATATATATACATACATATACACAGTATATATATATATATATATATACTAACTGTATATATCGGCATAGAAAGGCATTTACATTAACGAATATGCGAAAAGTCGCCCTTGTTTTTGTCAAAACAAATTCTGTATTTGTTTACTTAAACTTTATATATTCGGTTCCGGTTGAACATTATGAGATTATTCATGAAATTCATATACTTCAATGCCTTGTATAAATAATAAAACTTAACACTAAATCGTAAGGGCAAACGTTTTATATATATATATATATATATATGTATATATATATATATATATATGTATGTATGTATGTATATTTATATATATTATATATGTGTATATATATATATATATATGTGTGTGTGTGTGTGTGTATATATAATATATATACATGCATATATATACTGTATATATATATATATATATATATATATATTATAGAAATCAACAAGAAGTTGCCATCCCATTTTGTATGTGAAATTTCCTTTTCCAATACATAAGTTACGTGGGTTCCACGGAAAGTTTGGTCAAAGTTTCCCTCGAAATCGTTTCGCTTCAAAGTCTAAGTTCCTGCTGTTCAAAATCCCTCATAGGTCCTCAAAATAGTTAGATATGAAAATTGAAAGAATCACTACTTTTGTTTTGTAAGTTAGCCTGAGAGTAAGATATTCTTCCATCCTTTTCTCAGATTGGTGATGTCCTTACTTTTTTGTATACCTTTTAGGAAATCATTAATCATTTATAACTACATATATAGATGGGTGTTAATTTCTAATTCAATTACCTTTCGATGATATGTCTTTGATTTTAATCACAGGAATGTAGTTTCATTGGTGTTGTATTCACACCCCATTGCACTATAGTTATTATATTATATTTTTTGAGTTATTGGTAAAGGTTTACTAGTTTCTAAGGATATAGTCTATCAGTATTTTTTTTTTTTTTTCACGATGCCCTACTCGTCAAATGTATAAATACTATATTGTTTATTTAGTGAAATATATTTTTCTCTATTTTATCCGATTTCTATCTAGAATTATTACTCTTTTTGTTGATACTGTTTCTCTTATAAGAGAATGTTTTTCCCGGAATACTTCGGTTATGATTAACTCGTGTACTTTGATTGTTTGATCAACTCAGGACTTCAAACATTTGTCTTGAGTTTTATGGCGCTTGGTGCGATCTTATTTCTTTTTCAAAACTCTCTATAGCTATCAAATATTGTTTGATTTAGTTTCTTAGTTTTTACTCTTTGTTTTTTTATGATTTTAATGCATGTTTGTCTTTGCTTGTTGTAAATATATACGAAATAAACGATAGGTTTTTACAGTATTGATGGAGAGGTTAATTTCCGATCTTGCGATCACTTGTAGACGATCTAAAATAATTAAGATTATCATAGAATTTATGCTTTTATTTCAAAATTTTAGTTGTTTTGAATTTTACTCTAATTGACTTAGTAATAGAAAATAGTTATTAAATTTCATTGAAGAATAACTTACGGTGAGTATGGTATTAAATTCTACGGACAATACTACCAGTATTTAACTTACCTTAGCTTTACACTGCG
>NC_090762.1:6788490-6794196 GCF_036898095.1 Palaemon carinicauda | reverse complement strand
TATTCTCTAGACTTACCTACTTACTTAGCTTTACACTGCAGCCGCTGTATTGTCAATTTATATTCAGAATTACTCTACTTTCTTATTTGTTATAATAAAATGCTTAACCTAAAAGTAAATATTTATATAATTTCTTCAAATAGATCTTCAATAAGGAATTAAAGATACCGTAGGAAATCACATACGAATCCATAATTTGTATGGGTAAATCGTGAACATATAGATCAAATAAAATCTAAATGATCATAAGGTAAATATATTTTGGTCTTAAACTTTAAATGAATACAGATATGAGCTAGAATGTCTTTATGAGAATAACCTGAAATTATATAACATGGAAACACAATCTAGAAATTTTAAGCGATATTTCCTCTGAAAACTGAATTCTCTTATTGAAAATATTATAGTGATATATTAAGAAACAACAGATTGAATAATGACATCATTATTAATGCTCCAAAACTCTGTGCATATTAATGAATAAAAAAGAAAGACAAAGAAACAAGGAAGGACGTTTTAATGCGAATGAAAAGAACACAACATAAGTAAACAAATAATTACGAACGCAAATAAATAAGGGAGAATGTTTTGAATAGATAAGAGACCATGTAAGAATTAAATGAAAATACTAAATAAGACATGATGAAAATCTTAATCTTTACTTACCCTTAGGTTCGATGCGACAATTGCTGCTTTCATCTTGTCAAAGGTCGATTTTGATCACTTTTTATAATATCATGTGCGAAGTTCATTAAAGCCACACTACTATTGAAGTGTCTTTTCTTCCTACTTAGTCTTTAGAATCTTACTGTAAATATTTGAACTTGGGAAAAAGCTTGATTAGTGAAATATTTGGACTGAGAAAAAATAATGTTTGATTAGTAACACGATGCAAAGAACTGTGTTTGTTTTCCAGAGCACGTTCGCTGCTTCTCTCTCTCTCTCTCTCTCTCTCTCTCTCTCTCTCTCTCTCTCTCTCAATTTGTTCTAGGTTACTATGTTGTTTCCTTGATAAACCGTTTATAAACATAAACTATCACTGATCATGATATACTGATTTTTTTTTTCATTAGATTATTATTATTATTATTGTTATTATTTTTTTTTTATTATTATTATTATTATTATTATTATTATTATTATTATTATTATTATTTCCTTCCATAATTTTTAGAATCTGTGGGTACATATTGTATAAAATCTTTACGACCTTGATATGAAGGGAAAGACTGTCATTTGTTTTTGTTTTTCTGTTTATTTACCAAGAGATTGAATCATATTCCTAACACATTAATATGTTACACAATTTCGTTAAATCTTTACATCATTATTATTCGAGACTTAAGAATATTTTTTAGAAGTCTGTTCTCTTTGCAACTTAATTAGTTTCTTTTACGTTTAAAAAGACTTCCATCCCTCCTCTTATCCCTCGTGAAAAAATGGAATTTTATCAAGGCAAGGTTTTAAGCGTATCACTTCCACTTAACCTCGCTCACCCCTATCTTACTTCTGAGCGCTCCCCACCAATCAAAGCCATGCTGTCTTTTCTCTCTTTGCATTTTTACTCTTTACTTCTCTGACGTCGAACAGTGACTCCATTTCATCCTTCCAAAGAGATCCAAGTTTAGCTTTCAGTTTTTATTCTACTGAATTGAGATCGTTTGAAGAATCTTTTTTGTCATCGCTCAAAGTGTTTGCTTAATAAGTAATCTGACGGTGAATATTTTTCCCTCTTCCTCTTATTGTTTCTTTGTTAGCTGGTATGACATAATTTTTTTTGTGTTTATTTGCACTATTGCCTTTAAAGTAATTATAAAGGAAAAAAATTTTATACGTTGATATACGTTAAAGTCATACTCATTTCAGCTCCCGGCCACCCCGTGCTGTTTACAGTTTGTACATTTATAGTTTATTCTGTTTTGATTTCGTTATTATATATAATACTACTACTACTACTACTACTACTACTACTACTACTACTACTACTACTACTACTACTACTACTACTACTTCTAACAATAATCCTGATAATTATATTAATGATGGAGCGTCAGAAATTTTTATTTATTCTCCTTCCATTGTATTTTATCACATTACACATACACACACTCACATACACACACACACACACACACATATATATATATATATATATATACTGTATATATATGTATATGTATATATATATATGTGTGTGTGTGTGTATGTGTGTGTGTGTGGGTGTTTGTATAACCCATGGTCTCATCAGAGAAAGCTAACACAATAGACAAAGCCACACGGAAACTTGAATTCTAAGTCGTGGATGAATTTCCTGTGCAGATTTCTTCCACTTCATTAGCCTTCTTATATACCTACATCAACAATGCATCGAACTCCTCCATCATGTACGCACCCTTGTGCTGATTGGATACCATCTTTATATATCTAAAAAGCCCTCACCCTTTCAGTTATTTTTACGCAACATACGCCATGCAAACCATTCAAGTGAATGACATTTTTCTTCTTTATTCAATATCCACATATCCCTTCTATATTGCAGAGATGATTCTCTCTTTGTTTATTACCACTTCTGCTTAAATCTTTTGCACACACCCTACTACCTCTCTTGTATCATCTCTGTATTTAATAACACTATTTACCACCATCCAGTATACTTTGTGAATCAATTTATTTTGTTCTCCTAACCTCCATAAGAGCATCCATCACTCTTTCTTCCTGTTTTCCTTGTACCCCCATAAAATTGCCTTTGGCTTTCTCCTTTTATAATCACTGACACCTATTTTCTTTATCTACAAATATCGACTAGTTCATACTTGATACAGGACTCATTTTCTCATCAACAATGATCTAGCCTCTTCCACTAACCTATCTAAACTTCTCAAATTACTCCATCCATTCATCCACACACTCACACACACACACACACACATATATATATATATATATATATATATATATATATATACTGTATATATATATTATATATATATATATACTGTATATATATATATATATATATTATATATATTATATATATATATATACACACATATATATATATATATATATGTGTGTGTGTGTGTGTGTGTGTGTAGATTTTCTTTCATCTGCCTATTTTAGTGTACTTGTTAATTTCTTTTCACCTTATAGATTTGTAATGTAATTATTTCCTTATTACATAAAGGTAGGTATACATATTCTTTTTTTTTTTAATTACTAAAATTACAGCATTCTTTTTATTGCTCCAGCATCTGCTATCCATAACTATGTTAATAACTAAGACTATAAAGGTAATACAGATATGTTTACCTTTACAAACTTCAAGAAGTAGTAAGTGGTAAATACTGTGACATTAACTGTGAACAAATCAGTGACTTTAATTGGGATCTTACATATCCGGATTCTGGTCCATACTAAATTCAACCCTTTTGCTCTTTAGAATATACTGAATCTTTAAGCAATCGTAAATACTACATTTCCAAAGTTGCCATGTGATCTTTTTGTCAGATAGACACAGCTGCGCATAAAAACTTGCCTAAAATAATAACATCTCTGTTAAGTTAGCAAAACTAGTAGTTAAAGTCGGTAGCAATAATCTCCTTAGCAAACGTCGGTAGCACTAGTCTCAATATCAACAGTTGGTATCAATAATCTCCTTATCAGAAGTCGATAGCAATAATTCTATATCAAAATTCGATAGCAATAATCTCCCTATCAAAAGTCGATAGCAATAATCTCCATATCAAAAGTCGGTAGCAATGATCTTATCAAAAGTCGGTAGCAATCATCTTCTTATCAAAATTTGATAGCAATAATCTCCATATTAAAAGTCGGTAGCAATAATCTCCATATCAAAAGTCGGTAGCAATGATCTTCTTATCAAAATTCCGTAGCAATAATCTTCTTATCAAAATTCGATAGCAATAATCTCCATATCAAAAATCGATAGCAATAATCTCCATATCAAAAGTCGATAGCAATAATCTTCCTATCAAAAGTCGTTAGCAATGATCTCCATATCAAAAGTCGGTAGCAATGATCTTCTTATCAAAATTCGGTAGCAATGATCTCCATATCAAAAGTGGGTAGCAATGATCTTCTTATCAAAAGTCGGTAGCAATGATCTCCATATCAAAAGTCGGTAGCAATGATCTTATCAAAATTCGGTAGCAATAATCTTCTTATCAAAAATCTATAGCAATATCTCCGTATCAAAAGTCGATAGCAATAATCTTCTTATCAAAAGTCGGTAGTAATAATCTCCATATCAAAAGTCGATATCAATAATCTCCATATCAAATGTCGGTAGTAAAAATCTTCATCTCATAAGTCGTTAGGAATAATCTTATCAAAAGTCGGTAGCAAAAATCTCCAAATCAAAAGTCGGTAGCAATAATTTCCATATCAAAAGTCGTAGCAATAATCTCCTTATCAAAAGTCGGTAGCAATCATCTCCGTATCAAAAGTCGATAGCAATAATCTCCTTATCAAAAGTCATAGCAATAATCTCCATATCAAAAGTCGGTAGCAATTATCTCCGTATCAAAAGTCGATAGCAATAATCTACTTATCAAAAGACGGTAGTAATTATCTCCATATCAAACGTCGATGTCAATAACCTCCATATCAAAAGTCGTTAGCAATAATCTCCTTATCAAAAGTCGGTAGCAATAATCTCCATATCAAAGTAGAACATTTATCTCTGTTTGAACTGTTGTAAATAGGTCTCTTATTTATCCATTCTATATTTCTAACACCACAAAAACTATTGTTTTGGCCCACAGGACATAGATGTATAATGGATGCGTAGATCTGCATAGCTAGCTAATACATTTGGGTGTGTGCAATTATTTCATGTATTTAATTTGTATATAGATACCTCGTATCTTTCTCCAAAGACGTGTAATGTAAAATTACATTTTCCTAGATGGATTGACTTCATTAACGCAAACTTCTATCTTTCCTTTCAGCATCAAAAAGCGAATCTCTTGTCACCCTTACTTTATGTCATGCCGCTTAAATCACATGATACACACTCTCTCTCTCTCTCTCTCTCTCTCTCTCTCTCTCTCTCTCTCTCTCATTTCTGAATTTTAAAATTACATTTTCCTAGATGGATTGACTTCATTAACGCAAACTTCTATCTTTACTTCCAGCATTAAAAAGCGAATCTCTTGTCACCCTTACATTATTTCATGCCGCTTAAATCACATGATACACTCTCTCTCTCTCTCTCTCTCTCTCTCTCTCTCTCTCTCTCTCTCTCTCTCTCTCTCATTTCTGAATTTATAATGAGGTATGCGTCTTTCACATAATGATGAGAGTTTGGTGCTCGATCTCTAAAGGCTTCTCGGGGTTTGCAATTAAGAACATTCTCATGTTCTGTCATGGAGATATATGTCAATAAGGACATGTTACCGAATAACTTTCAGATATCTTTTTACTCGATATCGTTCATCTATGAATACGGAAATGGTGCTCTCATTAAATCATTTATTTATTTATTTAGTCGTTTATTTATTTATCCAATTGATAGACTAGCCATGAGCATCACACTACGCAGTTTATAATAGGCAATAGCTATAAGCAACTTTCATACCATTCTCTCTCTCTCTCTCTCTCTCTCTCTCTCTCTCTCTCATTTCTGAATTTTAAAATTACATTTTCCTAGATGGATTGACTTCATTAACGCAAACTTCCATCTTT
>NC_090762.1:6698490-6783490 GCF_036898095.1 Palaemon carinicauda | reverse complement strand
TATATATATATATCATCATCATCATCATCATCATTATCACCTCCTCCTATGCCTATTGACGCAAAGGGCCTCGGTTGGTTTTCGCCAGTCCTCTCTCTCTCTCTCTCTCTCTCTCTCTCTGTATATATATATATATATATATATGTGTGTGTGTGTGTGTGTGTGTTGGGGGCGGGGTCGCTCAAGAGAATAAACGGCCCATCGGTCACAGCCTCATTTGTATTTTTAATGGTTTAAGCATGGATGAACCCTTAGTAAAGTATTGGAATTAGATTTCCTGCGCCTAACTTAGCCTAGCTAGCCTAGTTTAGGGTGCTCCTCCCTGTCCGCAGGAAGGCGGTGCCCTGCTTCCTGCGATTATGCTGACCTAGTCAACGGCTATTTAGAATTTATCTAATCACCCATGAATGAGTTACTTTAATCTTTCTATATTGTGACACCCCTTTCCAAGCTGAACTATCTCTAAAGGTATGTTTTATTTATTTGGGGTCGAATTTTTACGTTCAAATGAGAATTTTCCACCTTTTTATGATTTCGGAAAGTCTAGGATGGAAGAAACTTGAACAGTTCCATACGATAATTATTAATAGGTATGGTTATCAATGCATCAGAAGAGGAGATTAGAAATATATTGAAAATTATTGTGAATAACCTGCGTAATGAATATTTTCTCTAGCTTTTTTAATCAACGTGTACTCATGGTTTTGAGTGCGTGTGAGAGGCTCAACCTGCATCTTTCAATAGCGTGTTTGACGGTATTTAAGCCGGATCTGGTGTGGGACTTTTTCATTTGGGTGGATTAGCGATAGATGGCGTTGGGCCGAGCGGAAGACTGTATCTCCATTTTGGCTGGAAAGAAATTGCTTGTAGGCCAAAGGCAGCAATTGCAGAAAACCAAAGTAATCTCCCTGTTTATGCATCTTGTTCTTTGAAATTTGTGTTTAGTTGTGTAAATAAAAACATTTGCTTTTGAATTATCATGATTTCAAACCTATGTTATAAACTTGATGCACTTCCCATCTTTCAGTTGTATTAAGCTACATCTGTGATCGGTATCACAGCTTTAATAAAAAAAAAAAAAAAAAAAAAAAAAAAAAATCTATGCATATTTTAAGTAATTTCAATCTGATTTCTCCTTAGTTTTTGCTTAATCAGTATGCAAGCAACTATTAGTTTTTTCTCATTTTTTTATATTTTTAATCTGTTTTAGACCTGAAGAAAGAATGAAAAGAATATTTGAAGAGAATACATATGAATTTTCTTCGAAAGAAATATAAGAACCTCCATTTAAAATTGGGAAGGTTTTGGGAACAAGGGAAATCAAACGCGGAGACAGCATTCCGTAACTCTGGCTGTGGTAACATTCGAAGAGCTCTCAATCAAGTTGAAGACGTATGAGATCAAAGCAGCCTCAGTAACAAAACTAAATTACGATCCAAACTTCAAGATCATCATCGTTGTCCTTCATGTGGTCCATTAGGCAAACACGTCTTGTGTTTCAACAAGTTTAAAATCTTTCTTTACGATTAATTTTAAATAGATGTCTTCATTTTACGCATTATTTTACTTCTCTAGGCAACTATTAGCCCTTCCTAAATTTACCCATCCGCATGTCATAACCCAGATTATTATTATTATTATTATTATTATTATTATTATTATTATTATTATTATTATTATTTATTATTATTATTACCAGCCAAGCCACATCCCTAGTTGGGAAAGCAGGACGCCACAAGCCCAAGGAACCCAACAGAGAAAAACAGCCTAGTGAGGAAAGGACCTAATAAACTACATGGGAAGTAATGAATAATAGACATAAAATATTCCAAGATATGTAAGATATTTCTTTCAGAACAGCGGCATTTTTTTTTTTTTTTTTTTTTCTTCTTGTTAAAAGTGCTGGAAATAATTAACAATACACCATTGAAAACATGTAGAAACCATCCCTTCTAAAATATCTTTTGGTTATTTACTTGTGGTTTTAATTATCGCCACCACCAAGCCTGTACAATACATTATTTTTCAATACACCAAGAGCTATAAGCGTACAGTTGGACACATGAATTCTTTACACACCTTGCTCTGAAGAAGTGCCCATCCCCACCTCCTCGACCTACACTATCTGTTTGGTTACTTGCTGTGCAGTAAGGGTGTGACAGGGTGTACTTCTTTAGAACGTGGTGTGTCAGTATTTTCTGTTTTCAACTGTACATAGAAGTTCGTCGCTCTCTATTCCTTGTTTGTTCATCACGTGAGAACAACGATATTTTCATTGTTTGTGTTAGTATGAAAGACTGCCTCGGAGAAACTTCCTCCTCCCTAAAAAAAAAAATGTATATATGTTAGGCTTGTATATATGACCTTTCCTCCGTAATAGAATCTCCTCTGCCACATTCACCATTCTTTTCCTCAATGTTTCCTTTGTTTCCGAGCATAATACGGAGTACAACCCCCGAGGAATAATTGCTCTGCCGTTAACATCTCTCTCTCTCTCTCTCTCTCTCTCTCTCTCTCTCTCTCTCTCTCTCGGTTGCATTATTTCGCTTATTCCCTTTATATATTTATAGCTGCTAAATATTGACTATTTAATTTATTACAGCAGATGCATAGCGGAAAATTATTATTACATTTGTAAAGGAGATCCAATGTGTATGTTTTGATTGTCGATGAATTATGTAAGTTGTATTTTAGGAGAGCAAGTACTAGCATGTATTGATATTATATTTAAATAATATCTCCCTAAAACTCCATTTATTGTGCTGTATTAAGTGATCTCTTACCATAAGCTTTGAGCAATAAAAGCTTTTCATTTCATATTAATATCTTTATTTTTCAAACCGATAAAGTCATATCTTTATCTTTGGTTTTTTAATAATTAAACTTGTGTTTAAATTCGCTTTATTTTTAACTCTGTTTTATTCGTCCTTCAAGTTGGAATAATGGCTACCGAGTTTCACCTGTTAACTCTCGGAACAAGAAAAAAAAAAGTGCCTTCAACTTTTTCCTCTAATCTCTTTAGCTTCCTACTTCCCTCACTACTTTTCTAACTCAGGTAGCGAAGTGAGGTTTATTGCCTCCGAGGAGAGTTCCACTGACTACTTGCTTATATTTTTTCTCTAAATATAGAGACTTTTTTTTTTTTTTTTTTTTTTTTTTTTTTTTTTTTTACTTTCATTTGCCTTAGAAAGGCAATGACTTCTATATGTATTTTTTTGTACTCATTTGCTTTAGAAAGGCAATGACTGCTATATGTTTTTTTTTTTTTTTTTTTTTTTTTTTTTTGCTTTAGAAAGGCTATGACTTCTATATTTTTTGGGTCTTCCATTATTTCGGGGTTAATGGAAATTCACTCGACATTTAATTTCTTATTAATTTTTAAATGCTAATTTTTTACTCAAAATGTAGAAATTTTACTCTCATTGACGAAAGTATGTGTGAACTTGTAAAACTGGTATATACTTGATATTAATTTATACGTAAGTGGTTTATTACCTCCACCAAAGAGGTTATAAAATCGAGTCGGTTTATTTATTTATTTGTCTGTTTGTCTGTGAACAGGATTACGTCAAAACTACTCAACGGATTATAACGAAATTTTCCTCAGATAGATCTTTGGTAATGGACAACCCCATTAAATTTGGAGATGATCTCCGGATTCTAGATCTGGATTTGCATTTTTCACAATTTTAAAGATTACGTCAAAACAAATTGAGGGGTTTAGCAGAATTTCCACCACAGATAGATCTTAGGCCATGGATGACTTAATCAACTTATGGAGATGATCTGGTACCGGATCCGTATTTGCCTTTTTTCTAGGGCTCAAATAAGGGAAGGCCTGTAAGTGAATTGGGTCCCGTGAAGTGTTGCTATTCATCTGAAGATTTTAATTCCCGTGGGTACGGCAATGATTATAGTGGCAGAAGTAAAGTAGGCCCGTGTGTCGACGTCTATTCCAACAGTAAACATGTGGTGAGCTCAAACTACGAAGCCTAGCACTCCAATTGTTATTATAGCGTAGATTATTCCTAGCGTTCCGAAAGATTCTTTTTTACCTGCTTCTTGTCTTACAATGTGAGAAATTATTCCGAAAGCAGGCAGAATTAAGATGTAAACTTCTGGGTGTCCAAAAAATCAAAATAAATGTTGATAGAGGATTGGATCCCCACCTCCCGGACTAAGTCTAAACAAATTAATACATTGATTTATCACCAAATTTTAACAATGGATAGATATTATGTATGGGAAGAAACCATTAGATTTTGGAGGTGATATGGATCAAGATCATGATTCTGGATCAACATCGCACTCTATACCATCTACTGTACAGTCAGTATATGAAAAGTGGGAGGCGTTGTCCATAGACTTTGATTAAATGTTGGCAATGTTCATTGGTAGAGGTCAGAAATCTGAGATTGCTCTTGTTGTTTTGGTTGTTGTTATTATTATTATTATTATTATTATTATTATTAAAATCCAGTTATATACGTTATATATATATATATATATATATACATACATATATATATCTGTGTATACATATATATATATATATATATATATCAATGCCGAAGATTCTTAGACAGGGTGGTGTTTTCTTCAAGTTTTTATTATTAATATTATGATGATAATGATAATGCTGATTATTGTTGTTAATATTATTATTATTATTATTATTATTATTGTTGTTGTTGTTGTTGTTGTTATCATTATTATGGACATTAAAAATCCACAGTTATATATGTTGTATATATATATATATATATATATGTATATATATATATATATATATACACACACACATTTAATACCCAAGATTCTTAGGCAAGAAAAGGTGTTTTTTTTCGTTCGTATTATTATTATTATTATTATTATTATTATTATTATTATTATTATTATTATTATTATTATTATTATTGCGTTTTAATTGATTCTCAATCATCGATTATTTATGAAGTTTACATTACCATTAATATTATTATCATCAACATCGTTGTGTTTGTTGTTAAAGGAATTCTCAATTCACGATTCTGTTCTCAGTGGCCTTGCGGAAGGATAGACCAGAAACAGCATTCATAGTTATCTTGTTATTGATCTCGTGCAATCCTATAACACCCGAAGGATGCTTTGCTGTTTTTAACTTTGGTTTACATGCGTGGAGAAATAACGGAATAGTTTTATCATTTTAATTAATAAATACTGCCGTCTCTGTTTTCTTGATTTATTATGATTAATGCAGTTCCCTTTCAATTAAATATAAATGTAAATGATATTACGATTTCAGTTTGAATGTTAGCATTGCTATTTTGATATAAAGATAGACGTGATAAGCGCATTTCCTTAGGGATCTCAATAATAATTTTCACTGGGAATTCGTTATTATTATTATTATTATTATTATTATTATTATTATTATTATTATTATTATTATTATTATTATTATTATTATTGTTGTTGTTGTTGCTGTTGTTATTGTTATTGTTATTGTTGTTGTTGTTGTTGTTGTTGTTGTCGTCTGTGTTTGGCAATGAAGTAAAGCAAGAGTTCCATAATTTTAAATTTTATCAACTCACATGTTACTAGTAAATATAAGGAAAGGTGATGGCGTTCCGCTTCCAGATTTCCTCAACAGAAACGTTGATGGTAAACCAATGGGAAATTATACTGGAAACAAGATGTTGGAACCGTAAAGTTTTACAGTAAGTAACAAAGTCCTTTGAAAATGACGTTGGGAATTAAATTTGTGTAACAATGTGCCTTGCAATAATAGTCGTATAGGAAAGTTCATTGTCAAATATTGTGGGCAGCTTTTGAGAGAAAATTCGGTAAAGCTATAAAGATCTTATTTAAGACATTTAAAAAAGAAAAAAAAAACTTCATTAGCCAACCCTAGGATTTGCTAAATCATAAACAGCCATTTTACTTTTTTCCTTTTGGCGAGAAAGTCAAGAAACGGCCAATGAATTCATGAGGTGAATAACTGGTAACTTAATAAGAAATTTGATTAATCAGGCATTAAAACAAAAGTGAAAGTGTATGGTCTGCTAATAAAGTGTGTACATCCCATGGTAACTAGAATAGTGTAAACTCCAGTAGGCAGTATTTACATAAAAGGATAATGTATAGTTATATTGAATTATGTATAAAAATTGACCAAACTATAACAATTCAGGAGTTGTGGGCTGTTTAGAGTATGTTAGATTTAAAATAGAAAAACAAAAAACAAAGCTTTTGCTGTCAAATTATGTGCGTGTCATATTTTTTTTTTCTTTTTTTTTAATTTCGTTGAGGATATTGGATGGGTTAGTATTTTTTAAAAGATGATCTAATTTTAGATTCTTTGTTTAAACAGAAATTTAGAACCATCTGGACTGATGAATGCATACTATCGTTATAAATCGTTATAAATGAAAGGAAATGTTTATCTTGAAACAAGAACTTTCTTATTGGATAGAGTAATGCCCTGTTAGTAAGCATAAAAAGATTTGCTTAATTTGTGATTGTGGTAAAAGCTATGAAAGCTACATCAGCTCTTCCTTAAAACGTCAGCATTTTATGGAAACTACGAATTAATTTTAATAATTATAATTACAAAGATGATGAAAACTAATATTTTATAAAAAAAAAAAAAAACTATTATTTCATTAAAACTACGAATTAATTTTAATAATTATGATTACAAAGATGATGAAAACTAATATTTTATAAAAAAACAAAACTATTATTTCATGGAAACTACGAATTAATTTTAATGATTATAATTACAAAGATGATGAAAACTAATATTTTATAAAAAAAAAAAAAAACTATTATTTCATGGAAACTACGAATTAATTTTAATAATTATAATTAAAAAGATGATGAAAACTAATATTTTATAAAAAAATCTATTATTTCATGGAAACTACGAATTAATTTTGATAATTATAATTACAAAGATGATGAAAACTAATATTTTATAAAAAAAAAAGAACTATTATTTCATGGAAACTACAAATTAATTTTAATAATTATAATTACGAGGATGATGAAAACTAATATTTTATAAAAAAAAAAAAAACTTATTTCATGGAAACTACGAATTAATTTTAATAATTATAATTACAAAGATGATGAAAACTAATATTTTATATAAAAAAAACTATTATTTCATGGAAATTACGAATTAATTTTAATAATTATAATTACAAAGAAGATGAAAAATAATATTTTATAAAAAAAACTATTATTTCATGGAAACTACGAATTAATTTTAATAATTATAATTAAAAAGATGATGAAAGCTAATATTTCATATATATATATATATATATATATATATATATATATATATATATATATATATATATATATATATATAAAACTATTATTTCACAGACAAAATGTTTCCGTATCCTGGATGACATAACACATAGTTCAGATCTAAATATGTACCTTACGTTGTATGGTATTTTTAGAGGTCTTCATATTGTCTGTCTCTGTGAAAGACTGTAAGGCCACACCCTGCTTTACCTATTGACATTAGAGAACTTCCCGTAATTCTGGAAGGCGTGAGTCATTAGTCCAATTAGAGAGCTTTTTTTTTTTTTTTTTTTTTTTTTTTTTTTTTAATCTTTGTAGCTGGTATTCATACAGACATGGAACAAATCATTGTAAGCCATTTTTTCCTATGGTTTTCATTACTATGAATAACCTAATCCTAATCCTAATCCTTTTAGCATGTTATTTTCTTTTTTTATGTGTGGGGTTTTAGGATCCTATGTGTAGGTCGTGAATTTTATTCTAATAGGTCGTTTAGATTCATAATTTACAGATTCTTATAAAAACGTAAATAATGTCTAAATTTCATAAAGGGAAGAATATTACAGGCTATGGGCATGCGCGTGCGCACACACACACATATATATAAATATATATATATAAATATATATATATATATAAATATATATATATATATAAATATATATATATATATATATATATATATATATATATATATATATATATATATATATATATATATATATATATATATATATACACACACACACATATATATGGGGAAATGGTTTGTGGGTTTGTGTAATGCCACGATCTGCAAAGCTGTGTAAGTCAGAGCCACCCGTACTTGTGAGTGATCAGACTAATGTCTCCCGCTATCACCAATCCTCAGTGGCCAACAAAGTGATGAAATCAGGCAAAACCTCGAACATGAATAACGACATGTCTGAAGACTTTCTCCTGCAGTGGACTAGAAATGGCTGTATTTGTTGTAAATGTTTTTGGTGTGTGTGTATTCTTACGAAGCTGGTCTAGCGTAGAGTAAGTAATTTTATTAATATATTTTATTTATATATTTCATTTGTTTATTTAAGAGGTGAATTGCCAGCCCATAAGGTGAGTTCCTCTTATGTAGATATAATTTTTGTATGTAAATTACGTAAGACTTTCGTTGTTAATTTCATTGTATGCTTTATTCAAATCAGTATATGTAAATTTACGTTATTTTCAAGAATTAACTTTTGTTTCACGTATTTTTGTTACAAAGTCTTACGTAATCTGTTTAAGAGTGCTATATGATACATCCGAGATATGAACGAGGGCTTATGTAAATCCTTTTTTATGTTTTTATGAGTTATTGCATAATGTTTGTGAGAAAATACGCAATTCTTATATTTGCCTCGTGTTTAAGAAGGTTCTCGAAAACCCTAGTGTTAGATTTGAGGTTTTTCTTATTTCGAGGACAATGGTGGGTGGACCCAGCTGAGAGAAAGTCGTCTCGCTGTTGCGTTGGTATGCGTCCGGGAGCTGCCTGAAAATAAGGTTTGTCCCCCGAATTTTTATCTAGTTGACAACTCTGGCGTCGGTAGAAGCGGGCCCCCAAGCCATGAGAATAATCTTTTTCGAATATTCTATACGTTACTAAGTTCATAAATAAGTGCTCCCAGGGGTGCATAGCAGCAGAAGAGACCCAGCCTGTCCTGTGAACGAGCCAAAGTACATTCCTCTCTCTCTCTCTAGTGCCTGTAGTGTGTCCTCTCCAAAGTGATTAAGTTTAATTACAACATACAGTATATCGTGTGTAGTGAGTTGAAACTTTACGAAGATGTGAAAGGTGGTTTTAAATTTATTGTGTTGTGGTGAATGTTGGTATTGTGTGAATCTTTGTAACTAGCCCAGGTATATTTATGTACAAACGTGAAGTATATTTATATTATTATTAGGTTAACTATTTTCATCGTGTCAAGACTAATTAATTGTGTAAAATTCAATTTCAAGTGAAACAAGTGATTGTATAATTTTCATAAGTATTAATTTCTTTTTGTCTTAATCTAAGTTTTTCTCAGACTTAATATTTCGAGTTATTTATTTTTTTATGTAATTCTTTCAAAGTGTTGTAATTTTTATAGAATATATTTATTTTTCTGAAGAGTATTATGTCAATCACCAGTGTTTTCACAGTACTCTCTCGTATCCCAGTTGAAGAATCGAAATAAGTTGTTTAAATAGTTCTTAATAATAATTACCCAGTGTTGTTTTGAGTGTACTTGAGAGACCTTTTGATATTCAGTGTTTTTATATATTGCTGTCTGGGAGTTATATAACTGTCTCAGAGCTCGGGTATTAATATTTTCAAGTGTAACAGATTTAATGTAAGAACAAACAGGTGAGTTTGGAACTCGAGAGGTTGTGTAGCTTGCCAGCCGTAATATATATAATATTGTATTTTGGTTCCAAGACACAGGACTATAATATAATAGTGTGTGTGTGTATATATATATATATATATATATGTGTGTGTGCGTGTGCGCGTATGTTATTTCACCTTTAAACTTTTATCATCTGGTTCTACTAATTAAAAGAAAAAATTATGTTTAATGGATATTTTGTAGCCTCAAGGACAGTTTTTATACATATGTGTCTGCTCTGTAGTTGAGAAATTCTTTCTAAATATTCTACAGACTTTTGACAACAGTTTAAGCAGTAGACCCGTACTGTGAACTTTCTTATGTATTTCCACGTGGAACAGGAATTAAAAGACGGCATTCTATAAGAATAATCAGCTTCAGGTTTTATATTTTGTTTATTGTCACTACTTTTTATGTGAAATCTTTTCGTATTTTTATTTTTTTTTTCTAAACGTATAACATAGAACCTTCATGTTCTAATAGTTTGGAAAGATATAGATAACATGACACCCTATATTTCTCTCAAAAACATCTGAAATCAGCCTCCTCTGTATGATAAAGAGCAAGTGTCGGGCTATATATGTGTATATATATATATATATATATATATATATATATATATATATATATATATATATATATATATATTTAACTATATATATATATATATATATATATATATATATATATATATATATATGTATGTATATATATATATATGTATAATATATATATCTTTCCAGTTCCGACATTGCCAGATGTGTAACTGCTCAGTCTCTCCATGTCCCTAGGGTAGGGGGGAGAGGAAGTAGTCATATTGTGGTAAGAGGGGGGGGGTAACCTGAGGGGAAAAGGGGAGGTGGTACGAAGGATTGAATCTACGTGTGCATATATCTATCTAAATATTTGATCGGGATTTGTGACGGGTCGCGTACACTAGTATTCTTGATATTGAGCAAATGTAACAGGACTAGCTCAAAGTCCATTTGTATTATTGTTGACATTCCTGCCCGTCACATAGTTCTTTTCGCCGAGGCTGTCAAATAGCTGTGTCAACCTCCTTTACTTACTCATGCGTCCCCTTCTAGGATTCTCGATTCTTTCTCTTGGGAAAAGAAAAGGACTATTATTTTCCTCGATCTCCATCCTTAATTGGTATAGGAGTTAATGTAAATATTCCGTAAGGGGGGGGGGGGGTTGATGGACATTTTTTGAAAGCACTGCCTCTTTTTTTATTGTCCCCCCCATGAAATAAAGTTTAAGGTTTAAAGGCCGTTCATGAATGGTAGAGGCAAGGGACAGAGAATATCCATATGATCAGCGCCCAAGCCCCCTCACTACCCAAAGTGGGACCAGAGAATGCCAGGTAATGTCTGTTGATAACTTATCAGATAGACCTATAGGCTCCCCAATTCCCTCATCCTTACCTCACAAGGAAGGGGAAGTTGCAGATACTACAAGAAACGATTGAGTTGAGCGGGCTTGAACTCCCGTCCAGCAGAACGCCAAAAGGTAATAATAAGTGGTAAAAGAAAGAATGTATGTATATGTGCGCGTGGATTCATTTAAGTGATGAACTTTTGTTTTTTCTTTTTAATTGTAACGTAAGGTGCCTAACAAAGATTATCGCCAACTGCTGGCACCTTTAGAGTATAGACGGAATATGAAATTGTCACTTTGCTTTAGAACTTTCCATATCTTTGCGATAGCTCATACTGAAGGATATAGGATATGCATTTACTCTTTCAAATACATCTTTCTTTATTTATCAAATTCAGTGAGATATTCTCTCTCTCTCTCTCTCTCTCTCTCTCTCTCCTCTCTCTCTCTCTCTCTCTCTCTCTCTCTCTCTCTCTCTCAACTGCTATAGACAAGTAATTGGATAATACCACTATGTTAGGAGATTTCATGATAGTTATTTAAAGATATGAATCCCAATCTATATGTCGTTTCTTATTCCATTTATTATTCTGATGATTTTTCTGACATACATGAAAATCAAGAAAATTGCCAGAGAACTGGAGCTTCTCCATTTGCTTATAGAATCGTCTCGACAAACTCATTAAGCATTCCGTTAAACATCAGAACTTTTTCTTTGTCCCAATTAAAAAAAATAAAAAGAATCTGATATACGAAGGGTATCCCAACTTGAAACCGTATTGATTTTGGTCAAATGATCGTAGAAATTTATTCCCGAGTGCTCATTGTTTAGTTAATAATACAAGGTAAGAATTACCGTCGATAGGGGTTCGTTGTTTTCAATCCTACGTTGTTCAGACGGGTTGTGTCATTTTACTCAGGTGGAGTGAAATGGGGCAGCAGGTTGGCGAGGAGGGGGAGGAGAGGGAGGAGGAGGAAGGTCCCAGCGCCGAGGAGGAAATGAAGAAAGGTAAGTAGGTCGAGGTGTGGGAGTGGTTGGCGCACTTATGTAAAGTAAGCCAAGGTGTGGAAAGAGGGTCGCGTTCGTTTCTTTGTGCCAGAACTTGGTTACTTACCAACTTACTGAGTTGTGTTTCCACTCCATCCTTTGTATCGATTGACAACATACGCAACGAGTTAGCAACGAGTGATGTTTTAACTGTTGTCACTCGATGTGTCTTTGCTCGGATACTTGCAAAGCACAGTGGCGTAAGGTCCGTTTCCATAACGGACGCAAGGGGGCGGGGGACGTTTGTCCATCAGTCTGTTAATTACTCTTACTCCTTTACTTTGATGACTTATCCTCGGGTTGTTTTTGTCGTTTTCTGTCTTGGCTTCGTTCCTGTCTGACTCTCAAGAGTTTAGTTATCAGTCGGTCTGTTTGTAGACCATCGTGTGTTTCGAATGATTTTGCAATTTTTATTAAACTTTTTCGAGATGGTGAACTTTTTTATATACATATGTTTTTGTACTGTTATATCATTTAATTTTATATTATGGTAGGGTCGTTATTTCATTTCGATTGGATATTACAAAGTATTGTACTATTGGCCACCAGCATTCTTACACACCTCAAGGTCTCCTCAAGCATATTTAATGGTGAGACGCATGTTATCCTTTGTTACTTCACCTCACTTTTTTCAGACAAAAAAAATGGCTTTTCTTTGCCATTCCACTCTACCCCTCCCTCCTCATTCTTCCTGTTCCCCCCTACCCCATCCCCCCCCCCTACCTCATCCCCCCCCCTCTCTCTCTCTCTCTCTCTCTGAGGGACCTGGGGGAACCCAAACATAGAATAAGGCAATAAGCTATATATATATATATACTGCACCGTGTGATTCTCGAGTCAACAAGAGAGTAGTAATTGAGAAATAGTCTTCAATCATAACAAAAAAAGACTGCATGTTTCAAATATATGATCTAATTTTAACCGTATTGGCTACCTGTTCTTAATTATTTTTTAGCCATATTACGGAAGCGTTAAGTATATGAATGATTATTGAATATTAGTTTTATTATCCGTGGGTAGAAGAGCACTACCACTCAAGTGTTCCAATGCATCTATGATGCGGTGATTAGTAACGTGCAAATGAGCCTTCATGAATGATTATTTTGACAATTTACTTTGACTTTCAATGCAAATCACTGTCGCAAATAGGTAGCACATTTTTCTCCGCAAAGTCTTTGAATACGAGAGTTGTGTTTTCTTTACTTGTGTAGCTTTGTAACATACAGAAGTGTCATGCCGTCCAAGCATTTCGAAGTTTTATGTTCATAAATATTTTTTTTAAAACTATATTTAGTAGCTAATGAATTATGTAAACATATTACTGATATAACCGTAATTTTGGAAAAGAGTATCGAGTTTGCATTTGCAGAGTATATATATATATATATATATATATATATATATATATATATATATATATATATATATATATATATATATATATATATATATATATATATATATATATATATATATATATATGTGGAATGGAAGTACCTGGACTAGAGTATGGCAGCCTTCAAGATTAAGAGCCACTGAGAGGCAAACATTCAATGCCAAGTGGATTCCAGCTTTCCAATTCTAAAGAAAATAACCTGCAAGATTGATTCAGCAGAAGGAAGAAGGAACACTTGTTTTTGTATGCATTGTTCCTTAACAAAGATTTACTTGAACTGTTTCTCTGTCAGATGAACGAATGCAGAAGAAACAAGTCTGACTTCTTCTAGTATGCTGTGTCCCTTGGCGAAGATTCATATGTATTGGAATAGTTGGAATAGAAATGCCTGGGTAGGGTATGGCAGCTATCAAGATTACGGGACACTGAGAGGCAGACAGTTAATGCCAAGTGGATTCCAGCTTTACAAATCTAAAGAAATTAATCTACAAGATTGACTCAGCAGAAGGAAGAAGTAACACTTTTTGTAAGCATTGTTTCTTGACAAAGATTCACTTGTACCATTTCTTGGTCAGGTGAACAAATGCAAAAGAAACAAGCCTGGCTTCTTCTAGTATGATATGTCCCTTGGAGAAGATTTCTTTGTATTTGAATAGTGGAACGGAAGTGCCTGGACTAATGTATGGCAGCCATTGAGATCGAAAGCCATTAAGATACTAGCAGTCAATACCATGTGAATTCCAGCTTTCCAGATCTAAAGGGAACCTAATCTTCAAGATTGACTCAGCAGAGGCGAGAAGTAACACTTGTTGTATGTAGTGTTCCTTGATAAAGATTCACTTGCACTGTTCCTTTGTACCGGGATAGTGGAACAGAAGTGCCTGGACATGGGTATGGCAGCCTTCAAGATTGAGCCACTGAGAAGTAGACATTCAATGCCAAGTGGATTCCAGCCTTCTAATTCTAAAGAAAATAACCTGCAAGATTGACTCAGCAGAAGGAAGAAGTAACATTTGTTTTTGTATGCATTGTTCCTTGACAAAGATTCACTTGTACTGTTTCTTTGTCCTCCTCCTGCTCGGCGACCTAGAGCCTATGTTGTCAGAAGCATAAGTACGACCCTGGCATTTAAACGTAACTATTCTGTGACGCAGATACTGCAAGCGGGTGTGTGGAAGCATCAAACGACCTTCACCGACCACTATCTGCAAGACGTGACCCACAGGAGATTGGACATGTTCTTCATTGGTCCTGTGGTGGCTGCACAACAAGGTTTTTATATTTTAGGCTCCTTGATGGTTAAATAGCAGATGGTTGAAGGAAAAGGTTACCTGAGATTAATCTAGGATGAATGTTAAGGAATGGTTGGCTCCTTCATCGTTCCCTAGGCTTGGGGTTACAGCACCATCAGTCCTCTGCATGCTGGCCTCACCTATCTGCAGGTAATAACCATTGCTCTTGTGTAACCTAGTACTGTATAGAATTAATACTTGTCTGCATCCCCGATACTCCCCGTGAGGTGGGTATTTTGAAACGTCTATGTCTGTATGTAACATTCCTATTTATACTCGGAATATCTTACCAAGACTGTCACATTGCTAGTTTTCAGAGACACACAGGTTGTTCAGGCCACTATCTGTGCTTTGCACAAGATTTTAGCGAGGTGTCAGTTACAGGTCAAGCATGTACGGGAAAACCCCAAGTCAATGGTCGAACTTGAACCCTCCTAATGTGCGAGTCATCCCTAAAAAATAGCGTAAGGTTTGTTGGAGTGTCGGAACATATGATAAATTTGAAAGTAATTTGCATTTTTCCTAACGATACAAACCTGTAGTCATTTATACAAATTGTTCCGCCATCACCTGTCCCCCATATAAGTCCTGTCTGCAATCATAAGTGGTTGGAATACACTAGTGTGCGAGTGAGATGGGTAGCTGACAACCCCAATTACCCCTCACTAACCCCCCTAACTAACAGGTTGGGTAGTTGCCACCTTGCGTAAAGACTCAACTTCGCTGAAAGATAATCCCTAATAAATATAGCTACAGGTTTGTATCGTATGGAAAAATACAAATTATTTTCAAATTTTTCATGTTTGTATAAGAAATATATATATTTTTTTTGTGTATTTTGAAAATACGGTCTTTTTATGTCTTTCATCTGCCCCGATAATTTATCTCATAAATGACACTTATTCATCAAACTAACAAACCTTCCATTATTCATATATGAATATATTCGTCAAAGCTGGAAGGTAGCCAATTAGACTTTTGGTGTGAGGTGGTAACCCTACCCATAACTTGGGCTGGGGTGGCTATTGGTACCAACCACCTGTATATAACTCATGGTCACGGTGTGATGAACTAGCCACTTTTTCTTTTTGGCTTGTAGAGAGCGGACGTCTCCTCTCTCTCCTCCTCAACATTGCCATAGACATTGGCAAACATTATTGGTTTGCGCTCATTTTACATTTACTTTCTCTTTTTCAAGTGTCATTGTGCTTAATTGACGATATCGTGCGAACGTGGCCTGGTTCTAGAGATCGTACTTGCGCGACTTTCATGTCGTCGGTAGACACCGACCACATTCTTTGTGTCCGATAAGTAGGGGGTGCTGTTGCGAGCAAGGCTTGCCTTGTGACGTGTGTAGGGAGTGGTCTGCCTCCCAGCAGAAAAAGTTTGGGAAGCACAGGAAGAAGACTAAGAGCGATCGTTCTCTTTAAGAGTCTAACTTGGAGACGAAACGATCGCGTTTCCTCTTCTTTGCACTCTCTCTCACCTCTTTCCAAAGCTCCTTCTCAACAATCTTCCTCCAGGGAAAGACCGAGTAGGAACGCTAACTACTGGGGGATCTCACGGACATGAGGGTGATGTTGCTTGCCCTAGAGAAACTACTTCTTCTGCCGCTGAGATGCCCTTCTCTACATCAGATGTTTTGCAGGCTTTGCCGTCCTTGGGATTTCTTCTTCCCCTTTGAAGGAAGCGCGTTCGACTGCGCAGTGCTTCCAGTCACTCAGGTTCTGAGACCTCTATTGTCGCCTGTGGCGAATGTTTGTCATCCTCTAGTTCATCAGGTTTCCATAGGGCTTCCTCTTCTTGTTTGCCATTGTTCCCGTCATGATTTGGAAGTTTCTGCTCATGAATTGCTCTCGTTTCAGCATGATTCTCGCGTTTTCATGAGTAATTCTCCCAATTTCACATGTGTTTCACAACCTCCTATGGCGAAATCAATTCCTACACCCAAGCTGAAAATTGCCGCTGTGACCACCTCTAGCGGTAGACCAATTCTCTTTCCTGAAGGGTTTAAAGAACCCAAAAAAAAGTTTGTGGGGGTTCCTATATCTCCTAACAGACCCCGTAGAATAACTAAGGAATATCTCTCTATGCCACAGAGACTCTCTCCTAAGATACAGTGGACATCTGAACATCCTCCGATTCACAAATGTTCTCCACCTCCTTGTCTTCCGAAGAAAACCTCGGACCTTTCGAAAAGAAGAGAGCTTCCTTCTTGGTATGACACTCTGTTATCAGACCTACAAAAGTCCTTTGCGTTGGCCTTTCCACCTAAGCCTCGTCCTTCTCAAATCAGGGGTACCCCGCGTATCTCATGGAGAGTTTGTCGTCGGCTTTCTCTCACATTGAAGGTCACTTAGATCCAAGGAGGGCTATTCATTAGCGCCGAGTTCTATGTCCAAACCCAGCGCTAAGAGCAGAGTTTCTTCAGTATTAGATGCATGTCTGCAGCGACTTCCAATAACTCCGGGTAGGAATTTCCACAAACTAATCTCTGAACGGAGGAAGAAGACAACTTATACTAATCATATGGATCTTGTTCAACCCCACAATAACAGAGATCTTGGATCCCCAAAAGAAATTCCCGCCAAATCTCCTCTCCCTAAGTCTGGTATTTCGAGGAAACCTCAAGCTATTTCAAAATCCTCGATCTTGGATAAGCATTTTCCTCCACCGAAAAAGTCGATAGACTCTAAAACAGTCCCAAAGAATACTAAGATCAAGGATCCACACATACAAGATTTAGAGGCAGGTTCCCCTGAGAGGGATCCTTTTCATGATGCGGTTGATGACTTTAACCTTACCCAGACTTCCATGGATGAATGCTTTAAGTTAGATGATGGAGTGGACACTGATGAAGAATTTCTCCAAAGAGTGGCTTGTCCCAACTTCCATACAGAACACGAACTAAAGGACTTTGAGCACGCCTTTTGGCAGGTTTTAGCCTGCGTGAGATCCTTCAATAGCTTGCTGGATCCTGGTACGACTTCCCAGGAGGGCAAAGAAATGGTCCTTGACCAGATCTTTGATACTCAGAGGCCTCCTAAGACTAGTGTGGCTTTACCCTGGTTGAAGGGCCTGACAGCCGCTAGAAGGAACGCTATCTCGCAGATACCTGGAACTTCTCGGTCTCTCCCACTTCTTTTTATACTGTACTTCAAAGGAAGTATTATGCGATCGAGAACGAACCTTATTCAACTCTGACTCTCAACCCCTCTGTCAAACAGCTGACTAGGGGTAATCCTTCTCAGACACTCTCTTCCTTGAGAGCTTCCCTCTTGGCATCGAAGCTACTAAACATAGAAAGAGTTGTGAAGTAGGCCACTCAGACTGCTTCTTGGCTCGATCTATGGTTTGGGGCATTAGAACGAATCATGCAGTTCCGAAGACTTATCTAAAGAATCCACAAGGAAGTCCTTGGAATCCTTCTTGTTATCGAGGACCCATATGTTGGAGTTTTTGTTGCACCATGCAGTTAATGTATAGGCTAATGCCATCCTTGAATATTGGGATACAATAATACAATAGGTTGTTTCCACAAGCAGGTGCTGAAGGTAAAGATATCACGTTTGAGAAACTCGACAATCGAAGGTTCTTCTTTCTTCTCTCCTGAGGAAGTAGAGAAGGCAGCTGATCATTGGAGAAAATCTTCTAATGACGAAATCCTTCACAGGGTCATGACATCTCGGTCCTACGGTAGGCATCCACAACCTCCCAGAAGTCATCACAGTTCCCCCAACCCATCGACTTCTAGGTCTTCCGGACCTCTTGTGGTTCCCAAACACCCTTTTCAGTCCAGAGACCAGAGAGGATCCAAACCGTTTCGATGAAAGAAGAGAGGTAGAGGGGGTAGCCGAGGAGGTCACTCCCGCTAGTGAGGGCAATCCCCCCAACCAACTATCAGTGGGAGGATGCTTCCAATGCCTCTGGTTGAGGTGGCAGCATCATGGGACCAATCCCTTTACGGACGCTGTGATCAGTTCAAGTTATTGCGTCCCATTCACACATTCTCTCCCTCCTCTGACTCGGAATCCAATTCCATTTTCTTATACGAAGGGGTCCATAAAAGAACTGGGTCTTCAAGCCGAGGTTCAGACCATTCTGCAGAAGGGCAGTCTTTAAGAGGTTCTCGACTGGTCTCCAGGCTTCTACAGTTGACTCTTTCTTGTAAAAAAGGTGCCTGGAGATTGGTTCTCGACTGGTCTCCAGGCTTCTACAGTTGACTCTTTCTTGTAAAAAAGGTGCCTGGAGATTGGAGACCAGTTATACATCTCTCTCATCTGAACAAGTTTGTCCAACAAACTCCGTTCAGAATGGAGACGGCAGACACTGTTATTCAGGTAATATGCCCAAGAGACTATGTGTGTACATTAGATCTCCAAGATGCTTGCTTCTAGATCCCAATCCATCCATCTTCAAGGAAGTATCTCAGGTTTGTACAGTAGAACATTCCTTACCAGTTCAAAGTTCGTTGTTTCGGTCTCTCGACAGCTCCTCAAGTCTTCACCAGGGTGTTGTCCTTGGTGTAATCTTGGGCTCACAGAAATGGCATTCTTCTGCTTTGTTATCTCGATGACTGGATAGTTCTCGCAGACTCAGAGATGATCCTTCTCCATCACTGAGACAAGCTTCTGGAGTTTAGTCAGGATCTGTGATCATGATAAATCTCCGGGAGTCTTCTCTGCTTCCATTTCTAAGGCTGGTTTATCTTGGCATGGTTATAGACACCAACTTGCAGAAAGTCTTCCCATCAGACAAGAGAATTCTTAGACTAAAAGAAGTGGCAAAACCTTTCCTCAAACTGAAGATTCTACCGGCTCGATGTTGGTTGAGCATCCTAGGCCATTTAACCTCCCTGATACAGTTAGTTCCCAATAGCCATCTCAGGACAAGATCCCTATAGTGGCAATTGAAAACATCATGGAACCAACACTCAGATTCCCCAGATGCACTGATCCACATATCACAGAACCAAGTGATGGATCTTCTTTGGTGGGTGGCAGAGGAAAACCTCCGCAAAGGCCAAGATCTCCTAGTTCCCCTCCGGACTTATTGTTCTTCACAGATGCATCAAAGGAGGGTTGGGGAGCTCACTTACTACAACATACGGTCTCAGGTCTATGGTCCTAGTCTGAAAAGTACCACCACATAATCTCTTGGAAATAAGAGCAGCCTTTTTAGCTCTTCAGCAGTTCTATCAATTACTGGTGGGTCACTCTATGGTGTTGATGAACAGCAACAACACCACAGTAGTGGCTTACATAAACAAGCAAAGAGGTAACTTTTCACTGCCCCTATGTCAGCTTGCTGTAGAGATTCTTCGGTGGTCATTCCGGGCAAGAGGAATGTGCTTGCAGACAACCTGAGCAGGGCTACTCAGATTGTGGGCTCCGAATGATCTCTGCATCCTCTGACTTTGTGGGGTTCCCCGACTGTGGATCTGTTTGCAGTGTCCCTGAACAGCAGGCTTCCGTTGTACTGTTCCCCAGTCCCGGATCAAGCTCTATGGCAAGATGCATTCCAACAACGGTGGGACAACATCTATGTCTATGCCTTTCCCCCGCTCTGTCTGATGAGGAGACTGCTCAACAAAGTTTCCAACAATCTACTGATGACCCTCATTGCTCCAATTTGGCATAAGGCAGAGTGGTTCTTGGACCTTCTTCAACTACTCCTAGATCTCCCGACAGAACTACCCCCATGACACGATCTACTCAAACAACCACACATCTTTCATCTTTCACAGGGCGATTCCATCTCTACAGCTTCACGCCTGACCGTTATCCAGCATCTTCTCTTTCTGAGAGGAATTTCTCAACAAGCTGCAAAACTGATGTCTGGTCACTTACACGATAGTCCTCTGCCTCAGTATATCAGGCGAAATAGAATTTCTTTTACAGTTTGTGTTGTGGAAGGGATAGCTCTTCCCTCAATGCCTCTACTGTATTCCTGTAATAGCGGAGTTTCTAATTTACCTTTAGGAGGAAAAACACCTCTGTCTCAGCGGTGAAAGGCTACCGCCCAGCTTTAACCCTAGCCTTTAGACTGAATGAGGTGGATCTTTCCTCTTCATTTAAACTTTCCCTACTTATACGAAGTTATATCTCTTGTCCCCAATCAGAGATAAGACCTCCTCCTTGGAATGTGGTCTGTCTTGAAGTCCTTCAAAGGACCTACCTTTGAACCTTGTGTCATGCAACAGACCGGAATGTCATTTTGAAAACAGCAGTGCTCCTACTTGCTTTAGCATCAGCTAAAAGTCAGTGAACTTCATGGTCTCTCGTACAACGTCCCCCATTCAAGGAGATGACGGGAAGTGACTCTCGGCTTCATCCCTGAGTTTATTGCAGACTCAAAATCCGGGGGGTACTAGACCTTAGATTTGGACCTTTTCATGTTGAGTACGTTCTGTAACCAATGATCCAGATCAATTGTTACTATGCCCAGTATGGAGTTTGAGGTACTACCTTAAGCGTACAGCAGCAACCCGACCTCGACTACCATTGTTGTTTGTTACTCGGGTAAAATTATAAGGAGAATCACTAAAAACTTTGTTTAAGCCTGGATCCATAAGGTCTTTGACCAAGCTGTCAATCCTGAATGCCCTCCACCTCGTAAACCTAGAGCTCACGATGTAAGGGGTATCGCTGGCATTCAGACGCAATCTCTCCGTTTCACAAGATTTACAAGCAGCTTTCTGGAAACATCAAACTATTCTCACAGCTCATTACCTACAAGACGTGACCAACAGGAGACTCGATAAGTTTTCTATTTGTCCTGTGGTGGCCACTTGACAAGGGGTTTAAAGTAAGTACTGTACCTTGGGCTCCTTATTGGACGGGTAGCAGTTGGTTGAAGGCATTTGTTACTCAGGGTAAGTCTGGGATGAATGAAAGTATGTCTGACCATTTTTCCTTTCTTCACCTTCCCCTCTCTTTGGGCACAGCACCATGAGTCTCTCTGCAAGATGGCATTAACTACTGCAGGTAATAACCATTTCCCTTGTGTAGCTTAGTGTAATTTATGTTAATATACTTGTCAACGTCCCCACGGAAAGCATTGAAAATGTGGTAAAATTGTGAAGATATCACAAATTTTTAAGTAATTTGTATTTTTCATAACATACTTACCTAGGAGTTACTGGTAGCTCTTCCCAACCGACCAGAATTTTGTGTAGTTTACCCTATTCCCATTTTCTATGGGTGACCTCAGGCGGAATGATACGCGCCCTGAGGCGACCCAGGGTCAGAGAGTGTGCTAGATTAGGTCGTGCTCCTCAGTAAGTTTCGTTGCCAAAAAGGATTCTTCTCAACCCTGCAGGACCCTCGGGGAAGGATGGGCGGGCCATAACCCGAAAGTAGTTCTAGGTAAGTATGTTAGGAAAAATACAAATTACTTAAAAATTTGTTATTTGTTCCAACACAGAGTACTTCCCTAGAACTACTTTCTTAGGAGACTTAAACTTTAGGAGGAGGGAGTGTCCTGCAGGGACTAGGGTCTGACGGTTAGGAGCACGATCGGGCGAAAAAGGGGGCACCTCGAAGGGGAACTAGGTTCCGATGACCCCTACTATAAGCTGAATGAAAATAGGGGAAACTACCCAAAAAACTAACCTAGTATCTAAGTGGCTTACCTCTGAACCATTACTTCTGAGACGTATTTCTTGTTGAAGACGTATATCCTGGCCACCAGGGCCTCTTGATTCACATCCATGCTGGGGATTAAGGGTAAGGGAAAGGATGATAGGGGGGAAAGGTAAGGGATGAACCTGTGTCTCATGGCTTACCACCCCCAGTTTCCCTGGGGCCATGACCTTTAAATCTTTTGCAGGGCTGATATGACTGGGCCAAGGTTGAACCCGTCCCAGGATTTCCTAGAGCAGTCCTTCAGGTAATGTTCCGTGAAAGTGGACTGTCTGGACCAGGTACCCGCTTTCAGAATCTGGCCCACGGCCATGTTCTTCTCAAACGCCAGGGAGGTGCCTAGACCCCTAATATCATGAGACCTTGGTCTACCTGGAAGAGGGATTCCCGAAACCTCGTAAGCTCTCTTTATTACTTGTCGCAACCAAAAGGAGATTGAGTTCTTAGAGACTGGTTTCTTCACTTGACCAGTTGAAACGAATAAGCTCTTGATCTCCGGTCGAAGCCTGGAGGTCCTTTCAAGGTATTTTCTTACTGCTCTGACAGGGCATAAGAGTAAGTCTTTAGGGTTGTCTGACCTAGGAATTGCTGACCGAAAAGCCCTCGAACCAAGGATCCCAACAGGCTGGGTTCTGTGTTTTGGCCACAAAGTTAGGGACGAACTGAAAGGAGGCTTCCCGCCAGCCTTTTGAGTGTGAAACTTCATACGATAATCCGTGCAACTCACTAACCCTCTTCGCTGAAGCCCGGGCTAAGAGGAAGACCGTTTTGAGGGTGAGATCCTTATCCAGGATGTCCTTGAGGGCCTCAAAGGGAAGTTCTGACAGGGCTTTGAGTACTATGGCTAGGTCCCACTGCGGTACCCTCACCTCCTGTGGGGGGCACGACTGCTCAAAACTCCTGGTGAGCATCGAGATGTGCCGAGAGGATCCCAAGTCAATGCCCTTCAGGAGGAAGACTTGACGTAACCATGCCCTCACTCCCTTTATTGCCGGAATGGACGAGCCCAAATCGTCCCTGAGATACACCAGGAAGTCCGCCACGTCGTGGATCGAGGCCCCCAAGGGCTTGATATTACGGGAAGTGCACCATTTCGAGAAGACTGCCCATTTTGCTTGGTAGACAGCGATAGAGGACCGCCTTAAGTAACCTGACATCCTCGTCGCGGTCCTCGATGAGAATCCATCCTTCTTCAGAAGCCGCTCGATAACCTCCAGGCGTGAAGGCGGAGGGACCGAGGGTTTTCGTGAAACCTTTGGAAGTGGGGTTGACGAAGAAGGTTCGGTCTGTCCGGGAGAAGCCAAGGAGGAAGAAGGGCCAGTTCTTTTAGGTCTGCGAACCACTCCCTCTCCGGCCACCAAGGCGCGACCAAAGTCATCTGAAGGTTGGCTGTTCTCCGTACTCTGTTGAGGACTTGACATATCATTCCGAAGGGGGGGAAAGCGTACACATCGAGGCCGTCCCAAGGGAACTGGAAGGCGTCCTCGAACGCCGCTGACGGATCTGGAACTGGAGAACAGAACACGTGGAGTTGGACGTTCAGACGTGTGGCGAATAAGTCTACTACTGGGGAACCCCACTTCAGTATGACTGACTGAGCTGTGCTTGGATGTAGAGTCCACTCTGACCCTATTACTTGGCCTACTCTGCTGAGGCCGTCCGCCAGGACGTTCCTCTTTCCCGGGATGAACCTTGCTGTGAACTCGATCCCTTCTTCTGCTGCTCATTCCAGAAGTTCCGTCGATAACGAACATGGCTCTTTCGACTTTAGACCCCCTTTCTTCTTTACGTAGGCTACTACTGTGGCGTTGTCGCACATCAACGCTACCGTGTTCCCCCGGAGGAGATGAACGAATTCTCGACTCGCTCTCAGCGCAGTCATCATCTCTAGCACATTTATGTGGTGCTTTGCTTCTTCGCTTGACCATTTTCCCTTTGTCGATTGGTCGAGTAGGTGAGCGCCCCAACCTTCCTTCGACGCATCCGTAAACTATAGGACTTCCGGAGGGTCGGGGGCAAAGGGCATCCCCAGCGCGGTGTTCCTCCTGTCGTGCCACCACTGCAAGGCTACCTTCACTTCTGGGGAGACCGGAACCAGTTTGTGGGGGTTTCTCCCCTGGGTCCAATGCTCTTTCAGGGTCCAATGCTCTTTCAGGTTCCACTGCACCGCTCGAAGTTTGAGTCTCCCTTTGTGGCACTAACTTTTCCAAGGACACTAAGTGGCCCAACAACCTCTGCCAATCCTTTGCCCTCCTGGGCAGGTCCAACAGAAAGGGTTGCAGAACAAGGTCTAGGTTCTCCAACCTCTCCAACTAAGGGAATGCTCTCACTAGCTGGGTGTCAAAGACCATCCCCAAGTAGGTCATCTTGGTGGAGAGGATCAGCTAGGACTTCGCTACGTTGACCGTGATACCCAACTGCTCGCAGAGACGAAGTAACTTCCTGCCTTGTTCCTTCAATTCTTCCTTTGAGGCTGAAAGAAGCAACCAATCGTCCAGGTACCGGATCAGACGGATGCCCTGCTCGTGAGCCCATACGGAGACTGTCTTGAAGACTCTTGTAAACACTTGAGGAGCCGTCGACAGCCCGAAGCAAATTGTCTTGAATTGTAGCACTCAGGAATCCCACTTTATCCTGAGGAACTTCCTGCTGGAGGGATGGACGGGGATTTGGAAGTAGGCATCCTTGAGGTCCAGGGATATCATGAAGTCCCCTTCCCTCAAGGTGGCCAACACTGTCTTGGCAGTGTCCATCTTAAACTCGGTTTTCGCCACAAACTTGTTGAGAGCCGACAGGTCTATTACTGGTCTCCATCCCCCTGTCGCCTTTTCCACTAGGAAGAGCCTGCTGTAGAACCCCGGGCCGGGCTCTTCGACTAGTTCCAACGCTCCCTTGGAGATCATGGCCAACACTTGTTCCTGTAGAGCAGCCCGTTTCAAGGGGTCCTTGGGAATCAGCCACTCCGCCTGAAGGGCTGGAATAAGAGGGGGAGGTTCCACTAAGAAGGGTAGTCTGTAACCTTCCCTCAGGATTGTCACCGTCCAGGGATCCGCACCGTAATCCCGCCATGCTTGCCAAGAGTGTCTGAGGCATCCCCCCACCTGAGGCTCCTGTAGGGGTAGGGGGCCTCGCCTCCTATCTCCTTCTGGAGGAGCGTCCGGACCGACCTCTTCTTGCGTTCCCGTAAGACGGTCTAAAGTTAGACTGGTGTGCCGTGGCACCTCTACGGGGGGGCTGAGTTAACTGCTGCCAGGGAGCCGCAGGCAGCTCTTCTCTAGGTTGAGCTGGAGAGGAATGGGAAGTGTGAGGGCCATCCACAGAGGGCCTCCTGGGAGGTGGGCGCCTCATAGGGGGAGGTCTATGATCTCCCATATCCTTTATCTTCCTCACCCGTTCCATCGTCTTGTCTACCAACTTAAGGGGGAAGATAGCCTCGGCCAAGATTGAGGAGTTTCTCAATTTCCTTGCCTCTCGGTCCGTGAGTTTCCTCACAAGTTTGCTCAGAATAGTGTCTCTCTTCCTCAGGACCCAATTGGTAGCCTGGGAGAGAGATTGATATTGCTAATTAGTTCTCTCAGTAAGGTTTGATTTTCAGGCAGGGACAAATCATGAGAGGCCTGAAAGCCAACTAACGTGCAGGCCCACCAGTCCAGCCAGGAGGACACGTAGACTAGGTCCTGGGCCATGTCCTCCATCATGGAGGTCTCCGACGGGGAAAAACACACAGGGGCCGTGGACGCTCTGTCTTCAGCGGCACCCTGGTTCAACGAGGTGATGGCTGTCTCCGTCGCGCGGGGTCCTCCCCGACGACCTTCCGGTATGTAGAACCTCTTCTGCGCCTTCAGTCCCGGAAGCAGCTTCGAGGTACTTTGACTCCTAGGGGCATCTGCTAGGCCATCCAGGAACTTATCAATATGCTCCATACCCAGCCTTACGTCAGGAGCTAAGGGTAGAGCTAAGGAGGGCCTTTGTTGAACCGGATTCTCCACCAACCTGCTAAGTCCGGAGAGCCAGGCTTGTTCAGCGGTGGGCATCGGTTCATCTAGCCTATGGTGCCATCGTATGAGGGCCAAGACTTTGCGGTAGGAGGAGATGTTATCGGACGAGCACTCCCCTCCTTCCACCAGGGCCTCCGTCACCCGTCCTTCCTCACGAGTATCATCGGTGACGGTAGGGAGAGCAACGTTGGATGGGACTGCCCGTGTCACGGGCGGACCCGCAGAGGCGTAGGTATCCGTCATGGGATTACCTTGCCCTGCGGGCATCCTCGTATCTGTGGGAATATTCCTAGCCGAAGGGCGCCCTTGGAGCTTAATGAAGTCAGCCAAGGAGCCCGCGGCTGGCGTAACGCCTTCCACTTGACGGAGCGCCTCCTTCCGCAGAGTAGGGGCCGCGGAGGCCTTCGACAACTTCAGCGGCTCACAGGGAGCTAGGAAAGGCCTCCCTCGGTGAGCTTCTTGTTCGTAGGAGGAGCAGGAGTGGAGAGATGGTGAGGAAGAGGCTCTAGGGAGCCACCCGGAAGCTCGCTCCGGGGCACCGTGATCCTCACCCAATCTTTAGACTTACTCCTCTTCGCTTTCTTCTTAGAAGGTCTGGACTCCTCCTTTTTCTGTCTTGAACGGGAGCGGGACTTCTTCTTCTTCCTGGACCTCTCGCGCTTCCTCCTCGCGGACCTGGAATCGTCCTCTGAAGATGAATCTACGGACGAGGAAGACGAGGAGGAGGAAAGGGAATCAGCCGAATCACCTGAGGCGTCCAACTCCGCGGGGGTTACTCCATGCCGAACCTCTGTTTCTGCAGGCTGCATGAAGACAGGCGGAAGAGTCGCCGCGGGTGCTGGGGGGGTCCGGGAAACGCTCTTGCGGCCGATCCAATGGTCAAACTCCTCTAGTCTGAAGGGTGACCTGCAGGGTGTTCTAGGAATATCCCAAACGACGGGGTCCGAAATTGATGAATGGCCTTTTTCGGCATCCAAACCCCCCCCCCCCCCCACAGGTAATTCAGACTCTTGGGGAAGGACAATGGGCCGCTTCCCCGCAACGGACTTACCTCGACCCCTACCCTGGGTAGGGGAAGATGGAAGGGAACTACGTTCCGACGAGGTATCCGGGGACACCAAAGCAGAGGACGCGGTAGCTTTCTTGGGCGATTTCTTGGCCGACTTCTTCTTAGTCCCATAAAGGACCCACTGAATCTCGCCCCAAGACTCGAACTCCGAACATGTGGTGGTAGGGGAGCATACTTTGCCCCTACATGACGAACAACGCGAGTATGGATCAACCTCGGGCTTCGAAAGGAAAGCCCCACAAGACTTATCGGCCACAGGCCTAGGGCAACGGCGTGGATGCACCATAATAAAAACACTAACACCAAGACACACAAGGACATAAGGGAAAGGGGTAAGGATACGGGCACAGGAACCACGTGATAAACACAAAGGGTCGGGGACACAAAGGGTCGCACTGGGTTAGAGAGAGCGCGGCGGGATGTGAATCACGTCGCGACCAGAAACTTACTGAGGAGCAAGACTTAATCTAGCACGCTCTCTGACCCCGGGTCGCCTCAGGGCGCGTATCACTCCGCCTGAGGTCACCCATAGAAAATGGTAATAGGATAAACTACACAAAATTCTGGTCGGTTGGGAAGAGTTACCAGTAACTCCTAAGAAAGTAGTTCTAGGTAAGTACTCTGTGTTGGAACAAATGATAGATTACATAGTGGAGATATAATAGGCTACATTTGAGATGTAGTGAAAGTAAGAAATAGTTGTGAAACTTGTTGATAGTATTGAAATATGAAGTGCTGATATAATGTGATATAGTAGTAAAGATAAGATATAGTAATGGAAATGTGATTTAGATTATGATTTAGCACAAAAAATATAGCAATCAAATGAGGGGGCATTTGGTTTCCATTTGTTTTAATTGAGGGCACGCTGGGAAAGTATTCGTAATAGATAGATAGATAGGAAGGAAGGAAGGAAGGAAGGAAGGAAGGAAGGAAGGAAGGAAGGAAGGAAGGAAGGAAGGAAGGAAGGAAGGAAGGAAGGAAGGAAGGAAGGAAGGAAGGAAGGAAGGAAGGAAGGAAGGAAGGAAGGAAGGAAGGAAGGAAGGAAGGAAGGAAGGAAGGAAGGAAGGAAGGGAGAGAGAGAGAGAGAGAGAGAGAGAGATTGATTGATTGATTGATTATATATCCTTTTTCAGGTCTATTGGGACAGTCATTATGTACTACTGTCACTAATTATATGTAAAATAAACTAAAGGTATGTACATAACAATCCATCTTGCTGGCCACTTGCCACAGAGCCTGGTAGGCTGGTACCCTGCCCCCAGGAGCAAAATGGCGCCCATCAACGAAGTATGTGGTAACATCTATGACGCTACTCGTTTATATAGGTACTCGATCTGTAACTCCACATAAGCATCATTTGATTTTCTCTAAAAGAAAACTGTACTTATTGATTTCTCACGATTTAGCAAAGGCGAGTGTGGTTTGAATGTAAATTACGTGATTAGTTAATCTGTTTAGTAAAACTATTTCTTGATACCACCTTATAAGAGCATCAAGTGATAAATTTGTAAGAATTGTATATTTTACTTAAATTATTTAATCTTTGACTTTTTCATATAACTGTTACTACCTCGATTGTGGTCACTATTACTCTTAAAACTGTTTAAGTCGTAGACCTTAAAGAACTAAGTTAGACCATTTCAGGTAATTGATTTTTATGATTGACTTTCTGTACTTTTTAAACAAAAACCTAACTCTTATTTTCAACTGGCTTAAACACCTAAGTATTCAACGCATATATACAGTAAGTATCACATTCATAAATGAGGTATGCAACAATCACTTCCATTTAGTATGTAGTTTAATTTAGAAACAATGCCATAAGCTATTTAGTTTGCTAGAACCTTCTACTCTCTCTAGACCTATATTTCCCATAGAAAATCTAATTTTACCTCTGTGGAAAGTTCCACTTCATAATGTAGTATAATCAACCATGTTAAAACACCTGACTCTCAGGGCTTGTGTGAATGATTTGTTTTTATAAGAGGTATGAAGTTAATTAAATGTTACAGTTCATTTCATTCAACCAATCAATAAACGTTCTTGCCATTCAAGGGGCTGCAGCTCTACCCATGAAATTCCCTACCCCTTTCTCATAGGTCATTGATTTTCACTCCAAATATTTCTGCTACTTTATTCTTTGTAAGCCCATTTTTTTACTGTCAGTGATTGCTTTATCATGTGTAACCCTATTACATGTAATCCTCCACTCTTCAGATTATTACCATCCAATAACCACACAGGCATACTGTAGTGTATATCTTTAATTCCTATATAATGAATGCATTGTTGTATTAATTTCTATTCCCCGATATTCAGATATGAAAGCGTAAAGCCAAATGTTACCATCTTTGTGGAAGGTTTATTTTCACTCAAGTTAGAATGTACAATACAAAACAAAATATAATGTATTATGTCTTTACATAATTAACTAGTATTGAACAAAAACCATTAATTACATGGTTAAGTACTTTTGCGTTCCTGTAAACTAATACACGATACTGTTATTTCGTGCTTTCAAACAGATCACATAAGATCCAATCTATTTTTCAAGTTTAACATATCACATAATTATTATAGACTATAATATGACGAAAAAGTCCAAGAACAAAGACCTACAATCTGTGGCTAAGACTTGACTGATACATATCCTATGTAAGACTGGCTCATTCTGATACTCCTTGAAAAGTAAGCTGGTTTACTACCCCTTACATATCACACACTGGTACAGTTACTTTAGCCACAGGAGTTTTGGGAGGAAATATCTCAAGCAAAACGACAGCTACAATTTTTCATGCACTGAACATGTAAGGTTATTCTGCAGTACAAAGAAATCTTGCATGGCACTTCAATTGATTTGAATTTTTTACCTTTTTTCTTTTCTCTTGTCGACAGCATTGGGGGTCGACACAAATTAACTGCCAGGTCGAGATTGATGTAGAACTAATTCTCATCACATAACATAAACAGAGCTCTACAGATATGTGCGCCCCAACCACCAAGACACGACGACATTCTGCTCTATGACAGCTGGCACTAATCATTCCCCCCCATGATGCCCTGCCCAGCAGCTGTTGATACATGGATGTCAAATGACTTCACAAACACTCACTGGAAGCTCTAGTGGGGAGCACTGTATTGTGCCATTCTTCCCAACCCAAGTCACAAGGACGGTGCCTCAACTGTGCTATGAGACGTATGGTGGGCTACATGGTGACTGACGTCTTGTGTTTTTCTCAAAACATGAATCCAATCCAGTTTTCCTTTTGTTGTTTTCCCTCACTTAGGAACACTGCTGTATTTCTTCTGTTCCAAGAGACGTTCCAATGGAGAAGGACCAGGGCCTGACCACAACGACTGAAAAACAAAGAAGAAAAATCTTAGAACATGTTTAATGAAACTCATTTATTTGATACACAAATAAATTAGCAAATTAAGTTTCTTATTTATCAATTTACCAATTATGACAAACAAATCAGTCATTATAATGAAAAATAATACAGTAGAACCTCACAGCAATGGACACTGTTACTACAGACATTTGATACACCAGACTAAATTCTGAAAACTAGAATAGCATTTTGTTGGCAAAGGTCACCATAAGAAGTAAATAGTTTTTATATCTTTTATGTAGAGTAAATAAGTATAAAGTAATGAAATCATATTCATTACTGTATTGGTATATCTTCATTATGAATAGCCTATTCAAAAATTAATTCTATAAATGAAATCAAATTTTTTCTATGAGCCCATCTTCAAAAATGTACTGTAAACCCAATCAATCAGCTGATCTAAAGCAATCACTCAGGAGATGCCAACATAAATTACAAGTAGTATTCTTAACAGTATTTATGTAAAGAGCTGATGGTAACTACTTATTCAAGAGAATTACAGTTACAGTTACTTTGCTTTGGAACTTGAACTTGCCAATGCTTCGAGAACCACATGTGACATCTCTAGTACATTTCCAAACAACTTCAAAACCTGATTTGGATATTAGGATAAAGAGGAACCATTTGTAGACTGCTGGGGATAACAGCGTATAGATCAGATTTCTGCAGGCCTCTGTGGAATAGTATGGATATCCAAGGCCAATGGATAGATTAGCAGTTATGAGAAAGACTGAAATTTGTTAATCAGAGTTAACACTTAAATGTGTATTTCATTAATTCTGTTACGTGAGGCAGACCTGCAGATAAGGGTGAAGTTCATGAAGAAGTTTATTTAACAAGATTATCAAGTTCCCTCACAACCCTCATTATCATCAAAGTATAATATCACTTACTATGATCAGAGATCTTTGATGGCTTGTAACTTTTGACTTCTGAATTACACATTCTTACCCCCCACACAGAATACAAATGATTTGGTAATACTGTAATAAACAGAAGCATTTTTCCATTTACTGTATAACAAGATGAAATTATCATCCTGCTTGCAAGTACAGATTCTGTACTTTCATGACAGCTTAATTCACGACGTCCACTCAGTGTGTATACACCAAATGACTACAAAAAAAAAAAAGGACTGCAACATCACAATGGTTGCTCAATAGGCATAAGATGGTTACAACTAACATGCGCACATATACACACAGGTGAAAAACTCTCACTGCTAATTAATAGTTCAGTAATGATTATTTTTAATGAGCAGGTAAGCTATATTACACTGAATGATTCTTCTGTTTCCAAAACAAGCAGTAATATAAAATGGAAAATCTAAACAAAATCATGTAATAATAATACTGGAGTTAAAGGGTGAATATCATAGTTTAGGAGGTACGAATAGAGATATTCCATTAAGGCAGAATACTCAACTAGGAAGGATGACATGATACTGTCTTTCAACAAACAATTCTTCTTGGCTAAATGATGTGCATCTAGCAATTTTCTTATCTTGGCTAAACGATGTGCAAATAATATCATAATGATCAGCAAAAATCTTAGAAAAACTATCTGAATAAGCCAATTTTTTGTGAAATTGAAGAAGAGACAGAGTAAGTGTTTCTCAAAAGTAAATTTGGTATCAAGAATCCCACCTAAAATTTTAGAATAGTCATAGTTTAAAAATCTATATTAATGCCAAGATCTGGATGTTGAGGAGCCACTGTCCTTGACCTACTTTAATTTTTTTTATACCACTACAAAGACTACTTGCTAAAAAAAAGCTTATAAAAATTTTAAGTTTAGCAATAATGAGAGAACCACCTATAAATTCCTATGTTTAAAAAATGTCACCTTACCTGCTGTCCACTTGGCTGAGAGTTACTTGGATACAGTGGATGTGGGACGGTATGGCTTGGCCCTGCCCCCAATCCCATGTTACTTCCACTCATGGGACTAAAAAGAGAGTAAGTGTTGCTTGCTGGACCGTCGTTTTCACTTCCCTAAAAATATAGCAGGATTTAAAGCGTGATAAATATTTCAGCCGACTGCAACAAAATTTTCATGTATGACCAAGTTTCTGAAATTTACAGGTAAACAATCCTCATCACTTAGGAAACTACTGATATCTTTTCCAATATCATAAATTTTCGAACAAATACTTTTTAACCCATTGCATTACGAAACAAAATATATTTCAAACCACCACCCAAGATGATTTTACTTCAGGTTAGGGGAATGACTCGGCCCCATTAGAAATGGAGTTTTTATGATAAAACAAAGTTTTATGAATACTTACCTGGCAGTTATATATATATATATAGCTTCAAATATATATATATATATATATATATATATATATATATATATATATATATATATATATATATATATATATATATATATATATATATATATATATATATATAATATATATATATATATATATATATATATATATATATATATATATATATATATATATATATATATATATATATATATATATATATATACTGCCAGGTAAGTACTATTCATAAAAATGGAGTTTTTATGATAAAACAAAGTTTTATGAATACTTACCTGGCAGTTATATATATATTCGAAGCTATATATATATAACTGCCAGGTAAGTACTATTCATAAAACTATTATTTTGGGGTTAGTACTTCAAACTCTTACTACTTTTTTGTTTCTTGCCTTATTTTTTTATTTAAAAATCATCGGATGGTTTTAATTTCTAAAAGTTTTAATTGAAAATTCTCATTATTTTCATCTTTTTATAAATGTATTTTTTGTATTAGAAGGCCCTTTCAAAGGTTACCATTTTTCATATGAAAGTTACAGATTGTAGGCTATAAAAATCCCTATCTTTGAATGTTTGAATATCAAGTCCATATTAAAAAAAGTTTTTTTCTGAAAATTTCATGTCGAGAACTAGAGCTTAAGTTTTTTTTTTTTATTGTAGAAATTGATTAATTAGACCTCAGTATGTATAAGCATGGGCTTTCACTAGTAATTTCCCTCACCAATGGAGACCATAAAGACATAATCAACATATTTCAGGGTTTCTTGCTACCCACGTGGTGAGCCCCTTCCCTCAAATCCATAAATACATACACTACACATACCAAATGCGCATCTACATTCTCATCTGCATGCGTATTTTTGTGAGGAAATTTTACGCTTTTGGCATGTTTAGTTACCGTCTCTGACACTTTATGCATCTTTCAGCATAATAATATATATCCAACAAACATTTAATTACAAATCCATAGAGTATTATGAAAACCGATTACCTATTCCTCAGGAAATCATAGAAAATGGTGGTGTTACTGTATATGGAACACTAAACTTTCCCTGGAATTCTTGAAATACATTCAAATAAATAGGTACCCAGGTCAGAAAAGGGCTGTGTAAGGGACAGGGACGTGCTTGCATAAATATACAGTATAAAAGGACTTATCAGCAATAAAACAAAAAATTTTCATTACAAAACTATTTGAAACATGAAACATAAACATTCTCCAAGCCAATAATGCAATGATTTTAATACAGACAATCTCCTAGCCAATAATGCAATAATTTGAATTTCCAGAACTCCAAGGAGAGGTCTTGAGTAATGACCCAGAAGATACTTTTCTGAATTTCTTTCATAACAATACAGTAAGATTTAGACAATGGCAGTTATTATAAGGTAATTTAATGGAGGGGAAAAAAAGTAACTTTCCAAACTAATTCCATAGAGTGGCAAGCAGGATTTGTTCTTGAATGAAATACAGTAGTTGAAAATTATAGCAAGACATAAGTTAGAACAAAAATATTTCGGTACACAGATAGGAAGAGTTCAAAGGAAATGGATCAAAAGTAAATGACAACGTTGATGCATGTGGACCACAAAACCACTCGAAGGAATGTGCCTTAAGAAAAAATATATTTACAATATAGTACATATGAAATTTTACTTTATAATAAAGTTTACACATATGGAACTATATAGGCAAAAGATCTTAGCAAAGGCAGAACAGAGCACTATATACTATTTGAATAATGAAAGCACTATGTCAAGCCGTTAAAAAATTGAAACAATTTTAGGGCAATAATAAATATTGCAGGAAGAGCACTGTACCAACAGCAGCAATAATACAAGAATGTTTTTTAATTTGTTGTACTTATGCAATGACATGGGGTAAAACCATGTTTTTTTTTTCTATTCTTCCATTTATAGAATACCATGTTTCACACAATTAAGTTCTTCAGTTCAAAATATCAGCAATAAGTATTAAAAAATACAACACTAACCTCTGACATAAATTGAGGGGGTTGTCCTCTAGGAGGCTGATTGAGCGGGATTGATGATGGAGGTTGTGAGGAAGGTCTGGAAAGCATCCCCAAGTGAAGAGCAGGATGTGGACCAACCCCAGAAGCACTGCGAGGATTTAGTGGGGGAGGATTGTGCATAGGTGCTCCACTTGGAAGCCTTGCAAGAGTGGATTTGAGGACGTCTGATGCTGGATCCACCGACATGTTGAGCCTCATGTCAACTGCTGCGTGTTGTTGGAGTAGATTGGCAAGGGCAGGTGGAGGATGAGTCATGTGGTATGATTTTCCTTCCTGATTTGGCGCCCAACTCATACTTACTGCAGGTGACAAGCCTGGACCTCTTGGTGGACCAATGTCTCCTTCAAATACATTTCGGGGGCTCGTTACTCTGGGACCAGATGTATTCAAATTCTGTCGGCTTTCTACTCCAAATATATGGCTATTCATTGCTCCAGGAGACAAGAGTGGATGAGTTGCCTGACCCATCGTGCTTTGAGAAGTATTCGAATCGGCCTCCTGTTGCAGCCTGTAAGAACCCTGATTCATATGCTGCGATGACTCAAATCCTTGGCCGTCCGTACCAGGAGGAGGTCGAATTCTATTTGGATTTGCTAAGCCTTCAACTGGTCCAAATGATGGTGGTGCTCGTGTCATTCCCATCATCTCTAACATTCTAGGAGCAGGTTCTCTTATTCTATTGCTCAAGTCAGTTCCAGGTCTCATTGGAAGAGGTCCGGTTAATTGATGGAAGCCCTCTAAGGGTGGTCTATTAAAGACACCACCAGTCAGTCTATCATTCTGATTGGCTGCTGTAGACTGAAGCTGCCTTAAAACATCTTGAGGAGATTGACCCATCCCATTTCTCTGCATATTGAATGCAGGCCCAGATGATATGCTTGGATTTGCCTGATGCTGAGGCATACCCAAACTATGTTGTGAAGTTATGTTTCCTGCCAGACCAGTCCCTAAATTCCACGGAGGTGGGGGAGGTTGTGTTTTATATTGGTGTGTGTTGAAGTGTCCCTCTTCCCCTTGGTTCTGTCGAGGATATGGAGAGACCTGATCCTGACTGGGATTAATTGGAAACATTTGACTAAGGTGATGCGGCATGGGAGAACTTGACATGGGATCCCGTTGCAAAGATGGCGGATGAAGAGGCGGTGTCGAAAGTTGGCTTCGGTGACTGTCGCTTGATGCCTCAGATGGATTTGGAGAAATAGCTGGAGAAGGGGTCTTGAAAGTGACCTGAAAATCACATGCGTATAAATTTCTAATCTACAAATTATTTCTTTAATAAAAATTTCCTTTGTTCATAGAAAAACAAAAGCCAATATTTAATGGGATTATAAATAATACTTAGGAACATCAGTGGTTTCATGGAAATAATACTGTGGTAAGAAATTATGGAAATTAATCATTGTAATTTTAAAATGGGCAACTTATTATAATGAAATTGCATGACACTACTGAACATGTAAAATTTTTTAACAGTATCTGTTGTACTGTAACTTTTATTTTAACATACAAATGACATCTCATATAAATTACTATTCTTATTACCCAATAAGACTAGTCAACACCATCAATTCTCTATACAGAGAAAAGTAAATAAACAAGCAAATTACATATCTAACAGAAATTGATTATTTTAGTCTAAAAATTATATTTCTTAAATGCCTCATTGGTTGAGATCAGTTTGGAAAAAGGGAGAATTATATATTACTTAAGATAAAGAAATACTATACAGACTCATACTTTAAGACTCCCGTAAGACTCATTTGAAAGATCAGATCTGAAAATTAATGGTGATATTGGAGAAAGGTAAAGTTCAAGATGTTGGACAGCCAATTAAAAAGAAACTGAAGTGAACTGATAGAGTAAAAAGTAAAGTAATAAAGTACAGCTAGGGCTGAAGGGATGCTGCATATAACACTTGGTACCATCTGTTTAGTAATTAAAAGCCTTCAATAAACAAAAAATATTTGTCATATTACCAATGATCCTTGGAAAAGTGTTATTCACATTTTGTATAACAGTCAGTAGATGATACTTCTGTATAAGTTCACTGAAGCATCCCTACAAGACTGCCTTCTACCCTAAATTTTCACTCATTTCCATTGGTTTCCACCAACTAAGCTGTCTAACTTCTCCAACTTTACCTCACTCAGATTTTCACCTCAAAGACAAATCCTTTTTTAAAGCCCTAAGATTCTATGAATGTCTCAAGCAATTTTTTTTATCAAAGTCTAAATCATGACGATATTACAAATAACCTTAAAACCCTAAATCTTTGAAAATGTTTCAAGTTCTGTACCTCAAACTGACCTAATACATTGCTGTGAAATTTTATTTTCAACATCCAAACGGTTTAAATTGTAAAAAACATACCTGCTTAGCTTCTTGCATAGCTGAATTTCTCTTCATGATTGCTTGAAGAGCAACGTTAGTGCGGGTGCGAGGACGGGATTGATTAGGACTAGGTCCCAATGATGGTTGTGACTGGACTGTGGCAGGATTTTGCAACTGGTTTGAAGGCCCTACTACTTTGATTATCATGCCACTTCCTAAAAAAATAAGATTTAATCAATAATGCTAACCTGGTTAAAATCTTTAAAAAAATAAAAAAAAAACCTTACAGTTACTGTTTGTGTTTTTCTTTCAGAAAAACATCCACCAAAAATAACAAATGACTTCCAGATGTAATATAAAAAGAAACAATCATTCTGACTACATTATTAAAAAAAAAAAAAAATTACTACGATGTCAATAATTGCAATGGGAGATAACACTTGCAATGTGTCAAGGTGGCTGTCTGACTTTTAACTCTTATATTATGTCATATATACAGTACATATGCTATATTTAAAATCTTGCCATTATTCTTTCTGGGTTATTCATTTGATAATTTTATGTATTACTTTACTTTTGATAATTTTATGTATTGCTGTACTTAAATACAATTTGATACATTAATATACTTTCAATAAAATTTGATCAAATAAAAGTAATCAAAAGCCATTTATGGACATAGCTATGATTTTATTAGCTATGTGATACCTGTAGTTGTGATTACATAACTAAAGCCCTAACAATTAAACACCATAAGGATTATGGAAAAAATATCACAATAAGCACTACAGTCTCTACAGAATGAAATCTGGATTATGCCTGACCACTAACCTAATTCATTTTAAATTCTGGTCAAGCTATTTTTGAAAAAAAAATTTCTAACAAAAGAATGCAGTGTCACTGTGCAATAAAGGAAAGAATGGTGTTACGGCACAATAAAGGAAAGAATGCAGGGTGCTTTTATAGTATGCTATCTACCGTCGAATTTCTACTATAGGATGGTATCTACCACAAAGTATGTTATCTACCGTCAATGTTAATCCTCCTGTTTGATGAGGATTATCAAACAGATTACTTACCACCAGTATGTTATCCTCATTAGACTTTAATGATAGTTTAATAATATTTATTGGAAGGACAACATGGATGCATAATTATAAACAGTTTGTAGGTTCGGTTGGGTTGGGTTAGGTTAGATTAGGTTAGGACATGGGTGCATAATTATAAGCAGTTTGTAAGTTAGGTTAGGTTGGGTTAGGTTAAGTTGAGTTAGGTAAGGTTAAGTTAGGTTAGGTTAGGTTATCAAGTCGGTATTGATCCTCCTTATTAGAGGCGGATTAGCAAGTAGACCGTATCCTTAGGGACTGATGGTGGGTATCATACTATAGTCAGAGAAGGGTGGTAGATAGCAAAATCGGCGGTAGATAGCATACTATAATAGCACCGAATGCAGTGTTACTGTGAAATAAAGGAAAGAATCCAGTGTCATTACACAATAAAGGTAGCCTTTGAAATAAAAATGCTTGGAAGCATGCATGATTCTTAGAATCATACAGTACCTTTCTCTCTTGAGTCCTTAACCTCCGGTGTCAATGGCGATTTGTCCGTTTGCTCTCCTGGATCTTGTTGCTGATCTCTTGTTTCTCTAGCACGTTCCAGAGACCCCTGAGGCTTCAAGATACCCATTTTTCCTTTCTTCCCAGACTGTTTTTCCTACAATACAAAATTTTGTACAAGTTAAATGTGCATACTCATCAACTTATATAATTTAGGGATTTCTTGTTTCTCCTGGTAATGTAATTTCTGCTACACTTAGTCAACAATAATCATTAGAATAATATTAGGAAATTTTTTTACCTACAATGTTAACAATGATTCTGAATAAAGTTATTAGTTGACTGCTTTCAGCTTTATAATCTGTTTTTCTCTCTTTAAATCTAGTCTCCTTTTTTGAAGCTAGCTTTAAAAGACTTGAAATAGTGATCCTCTTAATTCATCAAAAGGTCAACAATGAGGAAAAAGTCAAATTAGTAAATATTCTTTAACAATTATATTATTACTGTACCAGCAAAGCTACAGCCCAAGTTGGAAAAGCAGGATGCTAAAAGCCCAAGTGCTCCAACATGGAAAAATAGCCCACTGTGAGGAAAGGAAATAAATAAACTACATAAAAAGTATTGAATATAAATATAAAATATCTGCATATGAGTAACAATGTTAAAATAGATATGTCACCGATGTCAGCCTGTTCAAAATACAAACAAAAGACAAATATTAAATGTTAGCTAATGAATGGGACATATAAAGTATTTAACAGTGACTACCAAAAAACATTTCTTATTTTCACATCACAAATATTAAGAAAAAAATTTTAACTTCTAAAGATTTACAGCATTGAAACTGACCTGAGGCTTGGGCTGTAAGGAAAGTTGCTCTAAAGCTCGAACTTCATCCACTGGAGGACTAGTGTGCTGCATTGGTTCAAACCTTATGCCACCAGATGATGAGTTATCACTTCCTTCACGAATCTGTTGAAAGAGCTTAGTGAGCATTATATATTTCTTATATAGTATATAGATTACATGTATATATATAAAATATAGTGAGGTCATAAATAAGGGATATGAAAGGAATGATTTGATTGATATACCTCAAGCCGAGGAAGGCCTTGATGTACCCATAAATAAATTCAGTGTATTTGAAGTCGAAGCTATTATTAAAAAATTCAAGAGATGGAAAGCCCCAAGATACGATGGAATAACTGTCGAGATAATTTTGGTCGAAAATGAGGTGACTCCCAGAAAACTTACAAGATTATTTTGTAAAATGTGTCATGAAGAGGCTAAACTTTGTGAATGGGAGCTAGAAGTGTTGGTAAAAATGGCGAAAAGGAAATCTGACTGATTGCAATAATTACAGAGGCATCACACTTACGTCTGTTGTCATGAAAATATACAGTATGCTCATTCTGAAGACTAGAGAGAAAGATTGATGAAAAGCTGAGAGATAAACAAGCAGGATTTAGAAAAAGTAGAAGTTTGTACTGATCAAATTTTCATTTTAAGACATATACAGCAATGTGCAGAATATAGAAATCAAGTTTTGATGGCCTTTGTGGACTATGAAAAAGCCTTTGATAGTGTGCAGCGGCCAATACTGTGGAGAGTCCTGCGTTATTATGGAGTTCCTCTTAAATATGTAAATTTGATGCAAGTCTGTTCATGAGCATAGCAAGTGCAAAGTTAATGTTAATGGAGTACTATCAATTAATTTCCAATTGAACAGTGGAGTACTCCAAGGAAATGTGTTGTCACTTATGTTGTTTATCGTCCTCATAGATTTTGTAATGCATAGAATGGTTGGGGATGGCAATGAAGGATTGGACTGGATTGGTAACAAGAAATTAGCAACCTTGAGTATGCCGATGACGCTGTCCTTATTAGCAAAATACCACAAGACTTACAAACCTTCCTTACCAGAATGAATAATATATCAAATGAGGTTGGGCTCGAGATAAATAGAAGAGAGATAGAGATGATGAGAACAGAATATCCTATGGAAGATGAAATATCATTGGAAGGAGAAAGGATTAATGGGTGGTGGAATCATTCAAATATTATGAAATATCATTGGAAGGAAAATGGATTAATGGGTGGTGAAATCATTCAAATATTTAGGAACTATGATGGATAATACAGGATCTTTAGAAATTGAGTTTAATGAAAGATTGAAAAAAGCAAATCAGACAAAGGCTACGTTAAGTAAAATTTGGAAATCAAATCACCTGAAATTACATATAAAAATCAGGCTTTATATCAAGTTTAGTGAGATCAGTGTTACTATATGGACATTACTGATGGTATGACAATGAAACAATTTTAATAGATTTAGTAGATTTGAGAACAAAGCCCTCTGAAGAATATTGGGAGTTAAATGGCAGGACAGGATTAGAAATTAAACTATAAGAGATTTCTCAAGTGTCATATATGGATGAGATCATGGTGAGGGGTAGATGGAGATGGTTTGGGCATGCTCTTCGCACTCCCCAAAAAAATTACTTCAACAAACTTTCAACTGGACTCCACAAGGGACTAGAATAATTGGAAGACCTAGGCCTTCATGGCTGAGGACTATGAAGCGTGAAGTAGTAGATGGTGAATGGAGAAGTTTTGATTTCAAAGCTCACAGATAGAGATGACTGGCGAAATCTAACAGAGCCCCTTTGCGTCAATAGGCGTGGAAGGAGATAGATAGATAGATAGATAGATAGATAGATAGATAGATAGATAGATAGATAGATAGATAGATATATATATATATATATATATATATATATATATATATATATATATATTCTACAGGTGCTCCCTATCATCCTGTACTAAATTTTCACTTGAAATCCAATTCATAGTTCCCACCTTAGTATCCAATATTGTAGTTAGGTTTTAGTACATAGCCATATCTGGTAATAATGATACTTAAGAAAACTTAGTCTTTGTAAATGAATAAACATCATTTTAAACAAGTCTCTGAAGAAAAAGTAACACATGTTTATATGTGTATGTTATTATGTTTGTATGTGTGTTTTTAATTTTATATATATATATATATATATATATATATATATATATATATATATATATATATATATATATATATATATATAAATAAACACATGCATACACTAAAAATTAAAAACTTATTTTACATCTTCTGCAGTGAGACTGAAAAACAGAAGATTGAAATCCTACTATTTTGGAATGGATAAACTTTCATCAAAAAAATATAATTTGTATTAGCCATTAATTTAATTTTAATTGAAAATTTTATTTACAATTCTCATATATGTATACCATAACAACAAACTGATTAATGTACTCCTGGCATGCGTAGGTTAAGTTGAGAGAAAAGGAAGCTATATCTTCAGCATTCTAATTAAGTCTTGAGGCAAATCCACTTTACCCAAGATTTTTCATTCTTTCAGTTTTAAAAAACCATCAATGAAAGAAAAGCCTACAAATAAGGAAGGTTTACAAAAATAAAGCTACATTTTCTGGGAGGGAATGGTACTTACTTTGATAACACAATTTCCGTCTATACTTTGCTCGGCAAACCATTTGGCTATATCTGTAAGTCTGGAAGCTCTGATAAGATTGTATTCCTCGGGACTTGGTTTTGAAAGCCCTTCACGGTATCTAAAAAGGAGAACAATACTTTATATAATCAAGGTACAACCATACTTGCAGCCATGCTTGGTCAATACTTGTTCCATATTAATCAGTGTAAATGGAAAAGCTGCTCTTAAGAATAAGAGGCATGCTGACAGAAGTCCTTTCTAATCTAACAAGAAAAATTATCTTTAGAATCTAACAAGAAAAATTATCATAACAGAAATATAAAATGCACAAAAACACTAAAAAATCACCATATACTATGCATGCAGTGTCACATACGTATTAAAGATAAACATAAACTAAATTTTACAAACTTGTTTTTATTAGATTGTCAAATGTAAATGGAAATTAATTAAATTACTTTTAATTTCATAATTTATGAACAGCATTCATAAATCAAAGGGGTTCACAACATAAATGTAGATATACGTAATTCATAATCACATAAATAAAATCACCTAGATAATAAAAATTCTATCGAGTAGGAAATTCAACAAAAGTCTATAAAATAACTTACTTGTATTTACTAAGCATTTTCTGCAAAGGCTCAAACCCCTGTAGATCCCAATCCTCAGTCAAAGGAACATCGGTGTCTGTTGAAGCATTTTCATACTATCAGCAATAATTTCACTGGCATGTATATCTTTGTCAAATCTTATCATTAAATTAGGTACTATCCTAGTGGTTTGAGGTATTTCCAATATTTTAATTTCAATAATATTATAAATACCCAAGAAATGTTAGTTCTTTAGAACAACCTGGAATACATTGCAAAATCATATCCTAATTTAAAAAGCTAATTCTTACAATACTTCTTGTGCAACACATAATACTAGATTATAAACAGTATTTCTAACTGGTTGTAGCTGTGCTAGTAATAACAATATTATTTATCCAGCATGGAGTCTACGCTTCAAGTATTGTGAAATAAAATTATTCTATGTTTGGAGGGCCATTTTTTGACATAAAAATAATTCTAACTGAAATACCTAACTTTGGTCATTTATTTGGAAAAAAAATGTTTCTTTAAAAACAAAAATGTTGTACTTATTTTATTCATATTACATCATCATTAACATGAACATAATTATGTTATCTCTTCCCTTTAAGATGTGAAATGACATCTTCAAGTACATAATAACTTCAAAATGTATACTCTACTACATATAGTAAGTATCCAGAATGGAATTCAGAGAATCTTAAAACCCATCCCTTTGACTTAATGCAAGTTACAAGAACCTTAAACATAAGGTGCCCCTGAGACCCTTGAAATCAAATTAATTTTTAGTGCCTTACCTCCAGTGTTAACTTTGGTCTTGGAAATGGACTCTTGATTTCAATTACATTCAAATAATTCAATTTAGGGAGTTAATTTAGTTTATAAATTGTGATAATATACTTTATACCAAAGCACATCAATGTAAAACTATAGTATGGTATTGTACCCTTTAAATTTCTATCTTCAGTATGGTACTGTACCATTTAAATTTCTGTCTTTAATATGGTATTGTACCCTTTAAATTTTCTGGCATGTCAAATAGAGAAATACAGTAGCTTATATAAAAAGTGCTTATCTACACTAAAATTAGTTTATAGTGTTCAAAAGAAACACACATTTATACTTCTATATTCATGTCACCCTAAAATCCTGAGAGATGGTTGTCAAAAAGTGCTTTATGAACAGAAATTACTCGGATGTCCAGTATTAACTGGTACCTGAGCCAGGAATAATTCAGTGTTAACTACAACAAAGGATACAATTCAACATTGTAATGAAAAATTGAGAACTTTTACTAATTAGTTAACTATCTATCTCTTTCTCTAAACTTTTGTTAGTCAAGTTTCCAAATATTCATTTGAAAATGGCTGTATTTGACATGTTTTGCTAATAAAATTTCAGTTATGGGATATACTCAGAAGTAACTGCTCTTCTACCCACAACAAAATTTGCAGCATACACATATTGAAAACTGAACATAGTGAATAAAACCATAAAAATGGCCAAATCCTTTTTAAATGATTTATCATCATCATCATCTCCTCCTACGCCTATTGATGCAAAGGGCCTTGGTTAGGTTTCGACAGTTGTCTCTATCTTGAGCTTTTAATTCAATACTTCACTCATCATCTCCCACTTCATGCTTCATATATCTCAGCCATGTATGCCTGGGTCTTCCAACTCTTTTAGTGCCTTGTGGAGCCGAGTTAAACATTTGGTGAACTAATCTTTCTTGTTATTTTCCAGTCATATAAATTTTTCACCCACATTGTGCTGAAGCTCCCCTTTCACCATCCTGGGCAATCTTATCTGTATATTGATATAATTTTCCTTCCACTGGGAGTCCCATTTCAAAGTTAAAGAGTTCTTGAACCATTATTTTTCATTGTATACTTACATTTACCAAGTGAAAAAGATGCCAACGGCTGCTGAAGATTATTGACTAATGTACAAAGCCCAGGCCATATCTGCTGCTTCCCCTTCATTGCAGCAGATACAAAAACCCCACCTTCAAAGCGAACCCATTCAAATACGAGTCGAACTGAAACAAAATAATATAGATTAAATGAGCCATCCTAAGAATATAGTACTTTGCTTTAATCTCAATTACCAATAGTAAAAAAGTTACCCTTCTTACAATAATAAACTTTAGATTTATTTTATTTTAATATAAAAAAGTTATATACACTGTACTTACAAACAATTAATTTAGTGTACTGTCACATATAAGAGACAATCTTCTAAACAATGAATAGAAATTACTATACCATTACAGTATGGCCATACAATTTAATGCCTTTCTAATTCAGTTTTATCTATGTTAGGGAACTAATTACTTTTAATTCAATCAAATGTCAAAATGTGGAATACATTGCAAGAAAATAAAAAAGTACCTGCTGGTAGGGCTGGATAGGTCATAAGCTGATCAGGGTCACGTATCGTATGTACAGGCAACAAAAGAGCAGCAAGAACTCCAACAGTAAGCTCTTCCACCACATGGAGACACCCTTCACACCTGAAATAAATGTGAAGTACTCGTTAAAACAACAAAATAAAAATGGAGTTTTTATGATAAAACAAAGTTTTATGAATACTTACCTGGCAGTTATATATATATATAGCTGCCAGGTAAGTACTATTCATAAAACTATAAAATTAATATCGATAAGAAAGAGTACTTCCTTTATTCTTACTGAGAATATCCAACATCTAAATCCCCCATAAAATTTCATAATGTCAATAAGAAATGTTTTCTGGGTTTTAGTTTTTTTTTGTTATAAAACATATTTGAACTCTGTTTAACTTATCATGTGAGGAACCCTCATTTCAGATGAATCCTATTACTTACCTAGTCTGAATTATAGCAAAATTTCAGTAAAAGAAAGTTGATAAAACTATCAAATGAATGTCATTACACTGACCCATTACCAAGACAATCTTTCTAGTTTGCATGCCAGCATAGAATGCCATCAATTTTCACCATGAGCCACCCATCACTAGATGATCTACCTATAGAAACACCCATCACTAGATGATCTACCTATAGAAGTACAGTAGTAGTTACTGGAAGAGATTCCACCTGTGCCAACTTTTTTTTTTGACACCTACAAACTTGATATAAGATTGCACCAGCCTAACAATATACAAATTTTGACCTTTCTTCATAAGAAGGTAAAAAAATATTTCTTTAGACAAACCATTTGAGTTCAGAAACATTGGCCTCAAAAACATACTTTAAGGAATGGATACCAAACAGTTCAACTCTTGGCATTTCCAATACACTTGACTCATCTTTACAAAGCCAGACCATTGAATACCAACTTGAAATTTTTACACTGGCAAGTACTCAGACTACTCAAATCTCTAAAACTTCTGTACTCTCTTAAGCACTTATACTATACCCTAAAATAAGTGACTAGTTTATAGGATATCCTAATGAAATCACTTCCCTTTTTGTACATAAACCACAATTTCCCTTCTTAAATGTAAAGACCTTATGTTCATACAATAATTCAAGGCAACTGGTTAGCTAACTAGCCCATTGCCAATACAAGGCAGCATTGAAATATTTACTAAGTCATCTCATTGCTGAAATACCTTGGTGATACCAAAGCAAATTTAGGATATGCACATCATTCATTCATCCTTCCTTCTAGCTTTTTTAAAATCTTGTTTACTTAATATAAAAGTTTGTCTATTAAAGATAGGTGTCAAAAGATGAAGTTGAAGAACCCTAAAACTAATGGGTGGGTAGATACAATCAGTGGTTTCATCATTCACACTTATTAATGGGCTGACTATAATACATCTTGAATTTTCAACAACTGTTCACCATGACCTAATATCTACAAAATATTCTTCTTATATTTTCCCCTTACTTGTAATGCAGTAGTATGTATGCTTCCAATTTTATGCACAGCTTTGTTCACTGGAACATGTTTACAGTTTTATTAATGTGATTAAGATCCAAGGCTATTCCCGTAAACGTGGCATACTATTTTGGTAAGCTATCACATACCTCACTGACCTCTACTCGACTGTAAAGCTAACCTAGAACAATACTGGCCTACAACAGCAGGAAACACACAAGGATAAAAAATGTAAAAGTATCGAGATGAGTCTTACTCTTTGGGATCCTGGAATTTTTCGGGTTTTTCGTCATCTTTTCTGCCACTGTTTCCAGTTTCTTCAAAATTTTTCACTTTTATACTCCCAGAAAAATAACTCAGGGCAAATAAGTTGACAAGCACTATCTGCAATATAAACAAATGATATAGTAATTACTTTCCTAAAACAAGCTATAAAAACTTATATTAAAAAGAGCAATTTACAATACTGATACAATATTCGTAACCCAATTAAAATTTGAATGCTAGTACAGTATTCAAAGTTACTTGCAACTTGAGATTCTACTGTAAACCCATTAACATTGGGAGAAACTATTTTAAAAATTCATGGCTGCGATAGAATTCCATCAGTGAATTTCCCTATTATTTTCTCTCAAATAAAGCTATCTTACTAATGAGTAAAACAAATTAAAAAAATTCATGGCTCTGATAGAATTCCATCACGGATTCCTCGCATCAGTGTTCAGTAACAAATTCAGTGGAAGTTTGTATATCTATTAGTTATTCATGACAGAACATCTCAAACTGAATAACGTACATTAAGGGGGCCGGCTGGCTAATGCCGTTTTTTTAGGACAGGACTTTACCACTTAATAAGGTGAGTTAGGACATTTCCAAACTGCATAAGATTTTTTTACTCTGACCTTCGGTTTTGTGACCCCAGGGTGATTTATCCTGAAAATGACTATTTTTCAAATTCTATCCCCTCCCTTGATAACAAATATTAAGACCTGGGATTACTACCCTATAAGGTATAGACCTGATATAGACCTCCAATCAAAAGAAGTTTTTTTTTCTAAGTCATTTTTATGCTAGATAGGAATTTTTCATTATGGTAAAAAATAAGCCCTAAAAATCAGGGGGAAAACATTAAGAAAAAAAAATGGAAAAAATGGCAACATTTGATTGTTTTATAAAGTCTTTCTAAGTTATATACCAAATTTTAATGCTAGTAATAATAATAATAATATTAATAATAATAACAATAATAATAATAATAATATCTTTAAAACTAAGGGAGACTATTGAATTTGAAGGTCAATAAGTACGGTTTTGAGATACGGGCGTTCAAAAGATTTTCTTTGTAATTTTACAGACAATATTAATAAATCATGATTTTTATGAATTTTATGTTCCTTTTTTAATATTGATACACCAAAACAAAGTTATTTATCGTAATCTAATCATAAATGAAGATTATTTTGCTCAATATCTTGCTTCTTTAGGCAAGACGGTCGCTCCTTCATCATCTCTCTCCTACAATAACTCCGCTAATTTCGCCGATATTACCAACTTCTGAACTCTTATTAGAGCAAATTTTCTTCTTCCTTATGTTAGCGAGATGTTGAAATTGCCTTTTCTTCTTTGAAATGATGAAATTCTTCCCAAAAATGAGAAAAACAGATGCAAGAACTAGTGAATGTCAGAGGTCAAACTCAAACATGTACTCTCAATGAGGTTTGTGGAAGGGCTGAAGGGTGTAATTTACCATGTAATACATCGTCTTGTGACTCGTGTCCCTGATCATGTTGAGTCAGACACAACATTGATAATGATAAAATATTGTACCTTATAATAATATTAATAACAATAATTGCTCTCAACAACGTGGAGTTGTAATTTATCTCTAAATACCAACACAGTCCTATGATGACTGGACTACAGTGGATGCAGCAATGTTTTATTTTGGTATTTTTACTTGTTTATCTTTATCTCCAAGAGAAATTTGAAAACCAATTAAAATCTACTTTGCAAAATATAAAGTTTTCTTTTTTTTTTTAAATACAAATCAGTACTTTGAATCAGCCAAATTTAAAGTAAAATTTTAATTTAACTTCTACTATACATCATATTTTGGTTGATGTCCACATCACATCTAAATCATGGAATCTCCTTGAACACATCGATCTTAGTCATAAGGAAATAATAATAACTGATTACACTGACATGACAGTATTATGTATAGGATTACCTGGATGAGACTGGTCCTCGTAAAAGCATTTGTAGCAACAAGGGTTGAGAGTGCTGAGCACAGTGTTGGGAGAGCCTCTCTTGCACTATTAACATCTCCATGCAGGTAGAGCCTTGCATGGCACTGAAGAAAAAGATGGGTATACTCTTCTCCTGTTACACGAGAGGATCCACCCAATTCTTGGCTGTTGCTAAGAATAACAATGAAATCATTATAACATAAAATATAAAAGGGGTCTAAATTTAGGACTTTCAATATTCAAAACTTTCATTATTTTCTTATTCTGCATAAAAAAAAAGACTGAACATGGTACAAGGGTGATTGTGCTATTGAAAGACTATATATAACAAAGTGAAAAACAGAAACAAGAATGAGATTATAAAGTATTTTCACCAGATCATCAAGTCATTTTATATAGTTTGGACAGCTTTAACAGAAGAGAGCAATGTGGAAAGATGGGATACACAAGGACACAAATTTTCAACTATCTCCCATAAAAGGAAGAAAATGTTTAAATTATGTAGAGCACACACAATCCTAATTGAAATCTTACAAATCTATGAAGAATGCCATTTATGTAGTCTGTCTGTTTCCCCATATACAAAATGATAAAGAAGCCAGTTATAACTAGAGGGGCACACAGTGGAGAGCATGCTGAGCAGTCTTATTTTGGTCTTAACTCTACAGCATACTTTTACTTCAATGTATTTTCTTCAAAATCTCATTGATTTATTATTGGGTCATTCCCATTGTTCACGAAGTTTTGTTGAAATTGGTTCAGTAGTTTTAGTATAATGTTCACAAATAAATTAATTAACAAAATATTTGCTATTCACTTCGATATTACAATTATTTTCAGTTCTGCTGATTACTTGTACTTTGATGTACTTAATCAAAAATGTTACAGATTCATCCTTGGGTCATACCCAACATGACTACCAATTTTGGTCAAAATCAGTACTGCATTTTTCAATAGAGTTGCTCACAAATACTGTAAATAAACTAACGAACAGACAGGGGTGAATACACAACCTTAGCGAAATCTTCAATTTAGGCGAAGGCAATAATTAGGTTTAAAATTAACCGAGTAAAGCATCATCATGTCCATAAAACTTGTTTTTCAGTCTTGATTTTGTAAGCATGGTTACACTATCTAATAAAAAATTTCTTTTACTCATGCAAAAAGAGAAAATAGCTCTTAATGTCTACCATTTTCTCTAATCACTCCCCCTTTGCTCATTTTACTTAATTCTATAGTGATAATAATTAGGATGTCAAGAAATTACAGTAATTTCTCATGAACTACATCAATTTTAAAACCTTACCTTGTTGACAACAATTTTGAAAGAGTTTGAGTTAAGTTTGCAGGAGCACCAGGAAAGGGACAAGGTACGCACATAGCTCGCACGTACAAGGCCACAGCAGCTAGTCGGTTGCCTCGACCAGCTTCCAGTAATGCAAGCTGATTGTATGGATGACCACTTGTAGGAGCTACAACAACTGCATGCCTGTGACCAAAAGCAAGCTATATAGAACATTTTTTAAAATGACTTAAATAACTATAGTATCAATATTTCCTCTTGTACAAGTTAAGAATAAGTACTCATAGAATCTAAATGTTTTCACCTTACCTGTAGTACGTTTCAGCTTGCTTAGCCTGATGGCGGTATCTGGCAAGATCCCCCAAATGCACCAAACAGTACTGACACAAGTAAAGAGCATTTTTAAGGCTACTTCCTTTACTTTTGTCTTTAGTGGAACCATTGAGATCAACTGCCCCATATATACTATCCTTCCTGAAAAAAAAAAAAATCATATGATCAATTGGAGAAAATACGTAAGAATTTTATTAGAAAATATATCAAACGCTGATGAACACGAAGGAAAAACCGACAAGCAAAAATTCACAAGTTAAATTTTGCTTTAGAAAAATAAGGCCTAAATTCCCCCACGATGAGAAATTCAAATAAAATTAAGCCTCAGCGAAAGAGTACATCATACTGCATATCCCACACACAAAGGCAGCGTTCTCTCCCACAATTTATCTTTTTCAACGATCGCAAAGCTCACATTAAGTGCAAACTATGGGAAGAGTTTAATCAAGTAATTTAGAACTGTGTACACAAAATATTTCATAATCCCAGTCATGCAACAAAATCTGAGTGTTTTCAAAATAAAATTGAAAACCTGATTAATTGTTAAACTCAAGTTATGATCCAATTTGTCTTTGAAATTACATCCATAAGCTCATTCTCAAACTTCAAGTTTAAATAAATACATCCTTCTCAAAAATTAATAAAGAATTTTCTTCAATTCTGCCAAACCTACTTGATAAATCAGAACCACAAATTCCATTCAGGACCATTTTAATTGCATGTTATTGGAATAGGTCAATACACAGGGGAATTTATTTGTTTATTTGTCAAATTTCAGGTATTCAGAGGAAATTACTGTATATCCAAACTTATTGGAACTGCGCTTGTATACAGAAAACAATAGGAAATATAAAGTAAGTTTACATGTAAAGTGTATTAAAGCAAATCACTGTTAAAAACTTTGATCATATCAAAACTTCCAAAAAATATTTATTACTTCAGTTTGGCAGTCTGCTTAAATTGACTTTAATAACTGACAAACTAAATATCATACTTAAAGCAAAAGTAAAATATTCTATTAAGTATGCAGATAAGACAATTTTCAAAATCTCACTAATCTACAAATATCCGAGACAGAAAAGGAGACTGACATTGAAATGAAAGTTAAACTTATATTTCATAGTAATTAAGCAAAATATATTGACTATAATATTCTCCTTATAAAATTTTTTTTTGCAAAAAAAACTGTAAGGGTATGCTAGCTTACTCGATTCATTACGGATTAGCAATCTGTTGGTTCCAAATTCAATCCTACTCATTCAGTGATATGGTTTTCACTATAAATCATGATCTTCATCACCCAAAGGTAGGGAGGGGATTTGAGGGGACCTGTAAGTCTAACTTTTGAGTTGTAAATAGCTCAAAGAGCTATGAAAAGAATAATGATGGGAATAACACTAAGAGACAAAAAGCGCAACATATACATGAGAGCAAAATAAAGTAGAGGATATTCAAATATGTAAGAAAAAGAAATGGACATGACATATAAGGAAAATGAGATAATAGATAGACATTAAGAATGACAGAATGGGTCCCTAGAGATTGCAAAATAAGCAGGGAAAGGAAGAGAAGACGAATTGACGAGCTAAGAAAATTTGCAGATATAGACTGGCATAGAAAGACCATAAACAGACAGGAGTGGAAGGAAAGACCATAAACAGACAGGAGTGGAAGGACATGTCTGAGGCCTTTGTCCTGCAGTGGACTAGTTATGATCGATGATGATGACGATATGTCTAGCTGCCGATCACCAGCACCCAATGGTCCAAACATGAGTGAAAGTTCTTGGGACCAAATGTAATGTTCAATTCTCTGTGACACTGCAACAGCGCAATGCTCTGTACATTGCTTTTCCCCCCTTCTTGAGCAGCCTTCGAACCCAGTCCCATTTCTGGCCTCTCAACAAACTCATCCTAAAGGATTTGTTCTTTAGGAATTAGTGAAAATTGGAGAACAGGTAAGAAAAGGAATTTAACAGAAGCATAAGAGAGCCAAAGGAACAGATTGAGGATATAGCAGAAGCAATATAGCTGTGAGCAAAAAGGTCTTTACTGTACAATGAAGCTTTGATACTCTCTAGTGTGGCATGATATACATGATTACCCAGTTAAGGGTTAAAGTGGGTGTTCAACCAGGGGAACCTTTCACCTTTCAATAATTTATTTAGCCAAAAATGCAAAGAAATTGAAGAACACTATTTTCTATATAAAATAAAAAACTAACCTACCTTCTGAAAGGTAAATCAAGGCCATATTCTGAGCATATTTGATTGAAAAGTTGCAAGTAAAAACCACTGGCTGAATTTAGGAACCATCCAAGGAGATCTCGGGCTTCTGATGACCCTCCCTGTAAAATGAATATAAAAATAAACAATCATAACAGCAATGGCCTTGACTGTTCTAAATGCTAAGGAAAATTTTTTAAATCTCCAAAGAACTATACTATACAATACTTTACTTAATATAACAACGTAAATAATCTTACAAAAAATAAGCAAATATGTAATACAGTACAGTACATCACTACAATATTCTATTCTTTTTTTTTTTTCAAAATTAAAGTACACATATAAATAAGATGCAAAGTACTTCTTATACCTGTTTATCTTTTGCTTGTGCTTGGAGATGAGTGATTGTATTTCTGAAGCCTAAATTCCAAAGGTCACGTTCCACACCATGGTCGAGCGCAACCTCAATCCAATGAACAAGTAACTGTCCACAAACAACCTGGTAATAGAAAAAATGTTATCCCAGGTAATACGCACTGTAAAAACTGAAACGGCAAGACTGGGAAATTAGTCGTCAAGTTCTCCAAATTTTTTTTTTTAAATAATGTACAAAGTTACAAAGCATCCAAGGGGAAAATTACTACTATATATCTCTAAGAAGCTGAAGCAAGTACAGTATATAGTAATACCCAACTCTACGTCATTAACCCTTTTACCCCCAAAGGACGTACTGGCACGTTTCACAAAAGCCATCCCTTTACCCCCATGGACGTACCGGTACGTCCTTGCAAAAAAATGCTATAAAATTTTTTTTTTTCATATTTTTGGTAATTTTTTGAGAAAATTCAGGCATTTTCCAAGAGAATGAGACCAACCTGACCTCTCTATGACAAAAATTAAGGCTTTCAGAGCAATTTTAAAAAAATATACTGCAAAATGTGCTGGGAAAAAAATAACCCCCTGGGGGTAAGGGTTGGAAATTTCCAAACAGCCTGGGGGTAAAAGGGTTAATTACTTCCAATAGACCCAGCATAAATATTTTCTATGTAGGTCGAATTTTCACTCTATGATGTGATTTACATGTTCCCTATATCACTTACTGAGCAAGAAAAAGTACTTACAGCCTGCTATCACTATCATTTTATAAAAACCTGATACCTACATTAATATCTTTCCAAGGGAAGTACAGTGCTGTACTTCATTGTTATTGTACAACATACAGACAGGCGTAAGGTCGGGTAAAGTGCTGTAACATAGATTTCATTTTAGTTATCTATTATCTAATGTTAAGTGATATAATCGGAACAGACGTAAAGAGGCTTATTACTCATGGTTAATATCAAACTTCCCCAGGTGGTAGTCATGGCTTCCTAGTTCCTTTCTTAACAGATACTGTATATAGCTAATGTCAATGGAAATATTTGATCACAAGAAACATAAATTAGGTACTAATTATAGCTACACAAGAACAGTGGCAGTAAATTTCCATGATGAATGTGTTATAGTAAAAAAAAAATTACATCACAAATTTAGGTAATTTTTATTTTTAGAGACCAAAAACTAGTACTGTATTTTAAATAGGAGTACAGCAAACAACAGTATGGCTGACCAGGTAAACAAAAAACATTATGCAGGAGGCTTGTAGGAGGGATGAGGGTTCTCTTACATGGGGCAATTCCCCCATTCTGTTCCCAGGGGAAGTACATCTATTCTCATTCGTATAGGAGAGAGGCAAGATCTAGAAGTAGCTCTGCACAGGTTTACCCTAAAAGGGGACTATTCTTAGGTCTTAAAAGAAGACACCCTCTAGGCTAAATCATAGCAACTGCATTCGTCCAGTCTAAACTCACTCCAAGAAGGCAGTGTTTCATGTATGATACAAAAATTTTTCATCCTAAGTCTCACCTGGTAAGCTGCTTCTTATTTGAGTGAAAGACCACATGTCATTAGTAGGATGGAAAAGGGGATGAAAAACATATAATGTACTGTATTCCCCATTCACACATTTTCCCACTTTATCCGGATCCAGATGCAATCTGGCCAAGGAGATAAATCACTTGGTGGGGGACTATACCATGCCCAAGATATCCAGAAAATGCAAGGACCCTCCTGAAGGAAGAGGGCCAAGATCTATTGTCTCTTCCCTACTCTTGTCTTAACAAGATGTTCTTCTTGAAGGCCATTGTCGTCCTCCCCCATCATACTTTGTGAGCCTTAAAAGTAGTATGGGTTGCATTAAAAACCCTAGTTTCATATACCCTCCAGATCGTTTTCTGTACTGTAGTCTAAAAGAGATGGTGTTCCTGCAGATCATCTTCTTTATCCTACCTGTGCCCACAAACAAGTTCTGACTGGTCGGTCTGCAATTTTCCATTTGTATCAGGTAATTCCTGATGGTTCTGAAGGGACAGAGAAGAAGCTCTTCTTGCTGGTCAGATATTGTGCACCGGGAAGAGATGGAGAAAAGACTCGAAGTGTGAGACTTGGTATGGAATACCGAGGATCTCACCAACTCACTTGGCCAATGCCAGTGCCACGAGAAAAAATTACCTTGTACGTTAGGCTTCTAACCAAAGCTTCCTGAGGCAGTTGAGACAGCACCTTTTTGAGAAATTTCAGGACCTTTCTGATGTTCCATTCTGGAAGACTTAACTGTCTGGGTGGTCATGACTACTATACTCAAAACTCATTAGCATGATCTGCCTAGAGGCCCCCAGGTCACGGCCTTTGCATCAGAAGACTTGGCCTATTGCCGCCCAGCCACCCTTTACTGGCAGTAAGCACTATTTATCTATTCGGATAAAGACCAAGAAGTCCTCTATCACACACACATAGATGCTGAGATTGGAGCAATGTCCTTCCACATGCACCAAGTACAGAAGACTTTACAGTTGCTGTAGAGGATTTTCTGAGGAATCCCGACATCTCCTGCAGCTCTCCATATAAAACCCCTTCTTTCCCGGAAGGTGGTCCTCATAATGAGAAAGGAAGGCCTCTTAGTATGAGCCGCACAATCCCTTGCAAGGACGATCCTCTCAGAGAGTACGCCCGAAAAATAGTTTTTGGAAATCATCTTCTCCGAGTCATTTGGGACAAACCTACATGATCCGAGTGCAGGCTCCTCATGAGGTCGACTGGTGGTGGTGGTGGTGGGGGGGGGTTCCTTCGCATCCACCTAATGTTGTGTTCCACTCTGAGTCGGTGTAGTCATCGTCCCGCCAAATAAAAGGTTCCCCACGTGATGAGGCCAGGCAGTGCTTACTTTTGGTCTGGTGTCTAGCAGAGATACTAGGACCCTTCTCGATCCAGCATTTCTTTTTGAGTCGGGGAGCTCCTTCTAATGACCTCGTGAGGTGCTTGACCCACGTTCGCCTACCGCATGGAACCGGCAATGTGTCTCTTGAGTCAGGTCCTTCCTAACAGGATGAGTAGAAAAGTGGTAGGAGACTTGCTTTCCTTTCCTTTCATAAGTGAAGGAAACTCACGTCAGGACAGAGAGCGGAGGCGTTCCCTCTCCAGCTCTCTGACCCACTGTTCTGCTTTCTTCCTTGGGTACAGCGAGGGCAGCCTAGCCTGGTGCTCTTTCTAGACCCTAGATGATGCGTGAGGAGTGGCTAACATGAGTCGGCAAGGCGAGTTCACGTGCGGAAAGCGAGATACCTAGGGCCTTTTCTTCTTGAGGAAAATCATGCTGCCAAACTGGTTCATCTAAGAAACTTGAATCATATTCACCTTCCTCTCCCCGAAGCAGAGAGCATCTCGGGTTTTGGGCACCTGCTTCCCTCTTTTTTTCACAGGCGACAACAAAGCCTTCCTCCTGCCCCTCCACGGAGACCTAGCACTGGACACGTCAAGTTCCCTTGAGCATTTCCTCACACATCACAAGATGTGGACGGAAATACAGAACAAGGACAGGGCCCAGCCACTGGCAAGGTCTTGTGAAATGACTCACCTTAAGCTCCACGTGCTAGTATGTAGGGGCTATCATCCTTATACGATCCACCTATCAACACTGTAGAGGGAGATGCATACATGGAAGAAGAGTCTGAAGACAATGGGATAGGTTTGGCAGTCTCTGCTGCTAGCTGCCGTCAGGAAGGAGAGAGAGTATGGAAGTAGACCGAGTCTTCTTTGCTTTCTTCCTATTCATACCGTAGTGCGCCCATTGTTCCTCTGAACACTGTTGGCCCTCAAAGAGGCAGGCTCAAGTTATAAGGGTGTCAACCTCATCTTGACTTATGAAAATGCTACACCGTTGTACGTCACAGCCAGGTCATTTCCTCACCTCGCGTCATTACCCCAACAGAGTACGGAAGCGCAAGTAGACAACACTAACTTCAGGTACAGGCCACAGCTGGGACAAGAATGGGAAATTGGCCCATGTATGAGAATGGGGTAACCCTCACCTCTCCTACACTCCTGCACAATGTCAGGATGCCAGAAAACCTTAAATCAATCAATCAATTAGCCTCCTGCACAGTAGGTGTTTACACAGCAAGGTCAGCGATGCTGTTGTTTACTCCTATTTAAAAGACAAAGGTTTGTATTCATGTTGGAACAAAGATGTATTACACAAGAGATACCATTAAGTAACAAGTTCAACAACTTCATCCTCTAGTCTTCCTTACCCATGAATACCATTCAATAAAAGTCATTTGAAAATTTTAGTATTCCAATGTTTGCCAGGTGGCAGACACTCTCCATTAATTATAAGAATCTATTAACAATGAGCAACAACAGCCAAATTTTACTGTTTTACCTTATGGAACAATTCAACAATTTTCATCTCTTCAAATGCAAATCAAAACAGTAGTTTAGGTCGACTATATATTTTATACTTTTAAATGTATAAATAATTCTGGTTTGATGAATATTATTCGTGATATTTGAGTAAATATTGACAAATCCTATAAGTACCAACCTGGAAATTCTAGAACTGATGGATCTTAGCCCCTGCAATAGCAAATACTTTTAAGACCCTATTTGAATATGCATAGAAGCCAACATATAGTAAGGTACCCCAGTACAATGCAAGCATAAATAACTTTCTTTTAAGCAGCTGAAAAATTTCCATTTATCTTTTATTATTACTCTATAAGTAACAAAATAAAATTAAAAAGAAAGTGCAAGTTACTTTTGTTCCACTTACCTGGAGTTGGTGTTGGATGGCCCATGCTTCATTGTTGCCCACAAGCTGGGAACAATTGCTCAGACGACTCTTAAGACCCTCAGCCTCCCTATAAGAGAAATTATTGCTTTTAGCTACCACTTATAACAACCCTGATAACTTCAATTATTTGCCATTTTCAGTACTATCAGCTATATAATATAGTATTGTAAACATACAGTATATTGCTTCAAATAACAGAAAAAAATAGTTTTGATTCTCATTTCTAATGATAGAGGAAAAATACCCAAACTTATTTTGTAATTTTTTTTTTTTTCACAATAAAGAAGATTAATTTATACAATTTTTTTCAGGACACTTTAAAGTAAACAGACATCATTACTGTACTGACAATACCTATAAACAGAGTATAGTATTATAATTACAGTAAATCTATATAAACTTTTTCTATGGTGATGTGATCTTTTATATTGCTCCTGGTGTTTGCACAATATTCCTCCTGGCTACAATGTACTACCTAGTTAACAGCTATTCTGTATGGCTAACCATTCTCTCATACATCTGTCTTGCTAACTGACATAAGTTATGCATGCCACTAAGTAGTTATTTTGTTGCAACTCACAAGTAGCCCATCATTATCTTGAAATGTTTGAGCCTGAAAATCTGCTCTTGAATGTTGTTCCTGTTGACACATGGAGCAACTATGTCATCTAAGATTTGTGCCTTTGATGTTTCTGAGAACAGAATCCTCCACAGGCATGGAGCTCAGCAGATTTTCCACAAGGAGGGTCCTGTCATTCAATGACAGGTGAGATCATGTCTCGCTTCCTAGCTAAGGGGGAATACAGTGTGTGTGGAAGGTTCACAGTAGATCAACCACACAGATTGGATTCAAGCTCCACAGAAGGTTAAACTTCTAGAGGCTTAGACAAGGAATTGGTTATTTAGAGGGCACACTATGGCCATTGGACAACCTTCCAAAGCCAGAATAGCTATAAAGACCAGCTACATCACACTTACCCCCAAGTTTGATGACATGGGAAGACGAGAAAAACACTATTGTTGTTACTGTGCCTGCTCTTTGGTCTCATGATATGTCCCAATAGTCTATCATAATTCCCAGATCATGAAAAAAGGCATGAATACGAGCTATGGCCTGGGGGCTTTTAAAAGGAAGAAACCCAAAAGTATTACACCCATCATAAATGGTATACTATACAGTATAATATTTGCATAAAACACACAATAACCACAGAAACTAGACAGGAAGTGAGGATAATTACAGGGCTGGGTTCTAACCCAATCTAGTATTCTTGGCCCAAGGTATTCTTAAACCACTTATGCAACCACAACAGGACCGATAAAAAAACATATCGGGTCTTCTGTGGGTCACTTCTTGCAGGAAGGGCGAGGTAAAGATCAGAAACGTTTTCACCCTACCACTGACATGGCCTGCGCCACAAAGGAGCTGTTCTAGACATTATAGATGGATTCCATCCTAAAACCTTGAGAGCTCTGGGTCACCTTTATGAGGAGGAGGAGGAGAGGGATTCAGGGACTGGTATATGACCCTGTGTGTCCCATCACAAAGAAGATCCTTATAAGCCTCCTTTGAGCTTCCTAGGGTTAACAAAGTGTGCTGAGCCTTTGGAATGAGCTCTTATATTGTTTACCTGAGGTATGGCCTCAATTTAATCACTGGTGTGAAAAGGAGGACTCAATGACTGGTATATGACCCAGTGGGTCCCAGTCAGGAATGTGATTCTGATGAACTCCCTTTGGGCCCCCTAGGGTTGGCGAAACGTACTGTACCCTTGGAGCTAGCTAATGCATCTTCCTCGAGGTATGACCTCAAGGTAATTACTGGTGTAACAGCATTGATAACAAAAGAAATTGGATGTTACTTGGTTTCTCACCGTGAGTGAGACTTTTGGGCGACCCATAGGGTACACCTATTCTCTTGGTTGAGGGTCACACCGGGAGAGACCTGTCCTAGGGATCAAGAGATATTCTTTTAAGGTGTCCTTGGTCTTCGAGGGAGGGCACCCCAGGACCGAAAGAAGCCACCCATCCCGTAGAGGGTTTTATTACCTTACTACGGGTAAGTACGCTCAAACTCTGTGAAGAGCAACAATTGGAGGAGATGCTCGATGGACGAGCAAAGGTCTTCTGTTGCCCAACTCTAAGAGCGGGATTCCTTTCGATGGCAATTTTGAGTGTATTACTGGAACAGCACCCTCGAGAAGAGAGACAGACTTCACCCGATCCTCACCATGAAGAGTCTAGCCGTAAAGGAAGTCCGATATGGGTTCTCAGAAGTTGTAGACGTCCCACTGGATATGACGTGTCTTTAAAGTAAGACGAGTCTTGCCAACTAGGCTAGTCGAGTCTCTTAATGAGACAAGTCTGCTGACAAGTTTTCTCGGTGGCAGGGAGAAGCCTTTTTTTTCTCAGAAAAATTGCTCGAAGAGGGGCGCCCAACAGGTGACCGCCATCTTTCTCCCGCAGGGAGAAGCAGCTCAATGCCTGTCATTGATATTCATTCTGCTTCCTGAAGAAAAGCCTCTCAACAGAGGCCAGGATATCCCGAAGGGGAGACCACGTAGGAGCAGGAAGTGTTTCCTGCAAATGGGAAACCAACGAATCACTGCCATTCCCCTAGGCACTTTCTGAGGGAAGTAGGTGTCTTCTAGGGGATTAAGAGATGGTGTCATGCATGCTCTGATCATAGTCCTGAGGATATGTGGTATTGTATATGGCCTCCCCCTTTTTTTTTTTTTATGCCTCCATAAAAAACGTCAAATCCAGGAAAACCAAGATCTGCTCCCTTGTAGAGATTCTAGTCTGGCAACCTCTTTACCAGGACAGACTCTTGATTGGATCTCATAGAGAACCAGAGGGAAGGACGATTCCTAGTGCCAAAGGACCAGGGGCCTGGGTAGTCCTGAAGAGGTTGCATTTGATGGGGAGTGATGCAGTCTTGTCGAACCAGCGAAGTTTCTACCAGCTGATGACCAAGTCTATAAATACTATTAGATATAACCTTCAGGTCTTTCCTTCGATTAATTTACAGTATTCTAATATTCAGATCGTGGTAAACTGAAGATGTCTTGCAGGAGCTTGAGACTTTTAAGATCAGTCAGTAGTCCGAAGTCTTGGAAACGGGGCTAATCCTGTACAGGAAGCTATAGGCTAACTGTTTGATCGCAAAACCTTCCCTTCGCATTAAAGGGTTTAAAGGCTAAAATCGTTCCACGAGGAGGGACTAAAACTGGAGACTTCTGATCAACGGAGCTCAGTGGTATCTTGGCGAACCGTATCTTCCCCCAAGACTAGATGTTCTAATTGCGAGGAAAAAGAGAGACCGCTTCCCATTTCCTGAAGGAAGGTGAAAGATACAAAAGAGTATCTCTTGTACCTTAAATGTGGACACTCTGTCCTTGGCAAAGAACTTGAGCTGAGTATTTCAAGCTCGTGAGAGGGGTTTTCCCATTACTGGAAAACCTCACACTAGGATGAGGAAGGAAGTTATTCCTTCCTACAACTCACTGAAGGAAGAACTCCGCTTACAGAAGGAAGAGAGTCATTGGAACTTCATGAACATGACTGAATTTCATGAAGTGTTAGGCAAAAATGTTTCCCCGGAAAAAAAATTTTGCGGATGGAGGGCGAATGTATTCACACGAAGGTCTGAGGGCGTAAAGGCCGACGGAGAGCGAGAGTACACAAAACTCCGACAACCTCTGGTGTTCTTGTCGGTCACCAATCTAGGGCCGACCCAAATTGTAGCAATGAAATTGCTATAGCTGTTGCGTTAGACAGCACTGAATTTAATTCTCTAAGAGGGAGAGACTGAGGGCGGGGCAGTAATCCCACTGGGTTGTCTCCCTGTAAGGCAATCTGCTTCCCCCCTGGTCTGAAATTCAATTTTCTGCAGGACTGCCTAACTAGCGTAGTTCCTATCAAAGCAAAGTCGGCTTGTGAGCAGTCCTATACTATACGGGAAAACACAGGAGGTAGCAGCCGAAGCAGCAACCTGGACCTTGAAGCACCTAGCCCGTAAGCCCTATTGTAGTAGGAATGAAGTGTAAGTGAAGCACGTACATTCATGGGGGATGAGTGCCCGCGAATGTGCCAGATTTTACTAGGTAGTAGCTTGGCTAGGGCACCAGCCTCCCGTTGTTGAGATACTACCGCTAGAGTGTTATGGGGTACTTTGAATGGCCAGACAGTACTACATTGGATCTTTATCTCTGGTTACGGTTCATTTTTCCTTCGCCTACACATACAACAAATAGTCTGCCCTATTCTTTACATATTTTCCTCTGTCCTCTTACACATTACAACACTGAGATTACCAAACAATTCTTCTTTACCCGAGGGGTTAACTACTGCACTGTAATTGTTCAGTGGCCACTTTCCTCTTGGTAAGGGTAGAAGAGACTCTTTAGCCAGGGTAAGCAGCTCTTCTAGGAGAAGGACACTCCAAAATCAAACCATTGCTCTCTAGTCTTTTTGGTAGTACCACAGCCTCTGTACCATGGCTTTCCACTGTCTTGGGTTAGAGTTCTCTTTCTTGAGGGTACACGCAGGCATGCTATTCTATCTAATTTCTCTTCCTCTTGTTTTTTTAAAGTTTTCATAGTTTATATAGGAAATATTTATTTCAATGTTACTGTTCTTAAAATATTTAATTTTTCCTTGTTTCCTTTCCTCACTGGGCTATTTTCCCTATTGGAGCCCCTGGGCTTATAGCATCTTGCTTTTCCAATTAGGGTAGTAGCTTAGCAAGTAATAACAATAATTTGATACAGAAACCTGGCTAACATAACGCAGGTTTTCGGATCGCGCAGGACATGAGATAATAAGTCAAAGATCGTCTCGCTGTTGAAAATGGCGATTGGCAGCTGACGAATCAGAGATCTGGTAAATCCGAGAACTGACGAACCAGAGCATTGGCAATCCGCAAGCAGGGGATTAGCGATTGACATGGTGATCAGCGAGCTTTGAGCTGACGGTAGACGAGCTGGCGATCGGAGCTGTAGGTAGGTGCTCGGAGATCGGATATCAGTGATCCAGAATCAGACATTGGAGAGCAGTGATCGATGATCAGCGATATGGGATCGGTGATAGATCAGTGGTTAATGATCTGCATTGAAAATCGGCAACTGACAAGCTAGCGATCAGCGATCCGGTGTTAAACGATCAGCGATATTGTGATCAGTGATCTGATGATCGTTGAACTAAAATCTGCGATCGGCAATTGACAAGTTGACGATCGGTGTTGACAATCAGTAATAGGAGATCTGACAATCAGAAATGGTGAGATGACAATCTGTGATTAGAGATCTGACGATCGGAGAACTGGGAATCGGCAATCGCCTAGAGATCAGCGAGATAACAATAGGCGATAAGTTGGTGCTCAACAAAGTGGAGGATCGAGTTCCTCATAATAAAGAGAACTGCATTCCCTGAGCGACACATTTTCCGAAATGCTCACGTACTGAGCGATCGTACTTCAGTTCAGTTGGATCCTAACCAAATAAAAGTGAGGTGGCATACGCTACCAAGTATTCCCGTCAATTTCTCTGCAATCTTTCATGGAGAGCAGAGACTGTTCCTTTTTTCCCTCAGTACTGTAATCAGTGTCACCCTCTCCTGATGACTAAATCATCATCCATCTCAACTGACGAACTCATCTTATTCACCAACTGCTCATCACCAATTACAATTTCAATGGGTTTATTCTCCAAAGAGGGCCTACAACATAATACATGAAACAAAATACATTATATTGTTTTGTCAACAAAAAGATTGATTTTGTTTAGCAATATATTACAAAATAATTTACTTAAGTTACTTGGTATTGCAATATCGCCTTCAATATATCCCTCGAATGCACAGCACAAACAATCGATGGTTGCGTTATCTATCGATATCTGCATTAACGATGGATCCATAGATGGCGCAGCGCGATCGACTGATAGCGCAAATTGGCCGATGTCGCAAAACAATTATATACATACAGAGCATAATAATACTGGGTTGCCATAACTGCAACAAATATTGTTGATAACATTTATTTTCTTTGTAACTTAATAAATACACAAGGGGAGAAATTTTATTTACATATACTGTAAAGCTCATTTTCTTACCACTGTATGTTTCTATACAGGTAATCGAAAAGTTATAATTTTGAGCACTGAAGAAATAGCGCACTTCACATTAATATCTGATACTGTACAATATTATTCATTCCATCATGTGCAATCAAGTCGAACTTATGCACAATCAAAGTTGCCGTATTTACCAATCGATATTAATTTTAATAGTTCACTAAAGGCACCAGCATCACAATTTTATATCTCATTCATCCAAATATTGAAATCTCCATAAATAATTAATCAATTCCATTGTTGCCATGTCAATAATCTCAATGAGCATGCCAAACTCTTCAAAAAAGACATTTGCATTTTTTCTTTGACATTAATAAACTATTAAGATTGACAATTTTTTATTTTTGTGTTATAGATTATTTTCATATACAGTATTCAAAACTTGTAACGCTATGGTCCATTTCTTTTAGCGAGACATATTTGCACCGACTCGCAGCGGTGCCCTATTAGTTCGGAAAAGTTTCCTGATTGCTAATTGGTTGGACAAAATAATTCTAACCAATCAGCGACCAGGAAACTTTTCCGAGCTAAAAGGGCACTGTTGTGAGTCGGTGCAAATATGACTCGCTAAAAGAAATGGACTATAGTTTCTTCATCGTCATGAGATAATTAAAAGAAAATTATCTCAAAGCCAACCAGCTCCCCACAAAAAAGTAATTGAAGGGGACTGGACACTAGGTTAGGTTAGTATGCTTAGGCTAGAAAGCTTTGCGTATTCAACTTTTGTGTATTTCCAAACTGAAAAGCCTGATTTCCCACTCTGAACCATTATTGTTATTTTTAGGGGGGTTTTGTAGCCCTTAAACTACTCATTTCCAACCGAACTAAAGGTCAAATTTGTTCATAACACCCTGTATCATACACTGTATCATAAAGCATGAAAATTTTTTGTATCCAAAATCATGTGCTAATTGAAATTGTAATTTACCGAATAATTATCTGCTCAATAAACAAGATTGGCGCCGAGACTTACCGACAGCAGCCTACATAAGTAGAATGCTATTAAGTTACGACAGTATTCATTAGTCTGATTATACAAAAAGTTCTCATAATTAACATTAAAATAGCCTTTTAGGCTATATTCAACACAAATTTGATGCATTTTCTAAGCCCCTTTTAATTACCAGTGTTAACGATAACTGATGACAAATAATCTAACCCATAAATTTGAGAAGTAAATTTTTTCAGTCCTTGGCTAACCTGGGTTACTCATAAGATATGTATGAGGCGACTTTAATACCAAAATTATTTGTCGCTAGACCTTCCTATAATAGGATGTCATATAGCAACCTGTGTCAGTTCCATGAATTGTAAATGAAGCTTAAAACCAAATCTAAGGGGTGTATGTATGATAACGGCCACCTGTATGCATTATTACGGATAATGTAGAATACAGCAGTGTAAGGGGGGGTCGCAGGGGGGCGTTAGCCCACCCATTAGGTTAGTAGGTAAGGATACAGCTTGTAGGTTAGGTTAGGGGGGAAAGTTTATGTTAGTTGATGTCCATTTTTAAAACGGAACGAACTGGCTGCTGATATACAAAGAATCCCAAAACTAATATATATATATATATATATATATATATATATATATATATATATATATATATATATATATATATTCATCTGGCCTTACGGTTGGCTATCGAGCAACTTGGTTTGGCAAATTGGTGTGCAAAATATCAACATGAGAGGCCTATATATGTTAACCAAAACTTTACCCTCAAAAAAAGCACATAAAACCATAGATTCTTCACAATCCTTGCAACAAGTCTTATCAATGAATAAATGGCCTCATATAACTGAACTTTAGCCTTGGCCTACTCAACTGGCTGAGCCAAAATGTGAATGTGAGCTGAAACCCAGTTCTTTGTATACAAGTTGCTCATCTAATTCTCACACAATTCATGTGCTACAAAGGCAAGAAAAGTAAACCTCAAGGAGAGTAATGACTTCATACCCCACTGTACCTGATAATTACGCTATCCTACCGTAGGATATACTTAAGGCTACGGCAAGAATAGCCTAGGGTTATTTGCTACATGCAATAACTATATTATCCTATAAAGCATAGGTTATTGGAATTTACCTTTCCTACTTGAACCAGAATTCAACATCAACGGTTATATTGTGAAGGAAATTGCACCATAGTAACCAAAATAAAAGAAAAACAAACCAAAATACCAGGCTAACCAAAGTGCAAAATCTTGACATTCCTCGAGTGCCACTTAAGGTTTCCTATTCACACCAAATGTAGCCAGTTATAGACATTGGTGTTATTTTGTCACTTACCTCAGGAGCTGACTAGCAGTTTTCATCTCATGTAAAAGGCCAAAGAAAATTCATTGGATACAGCTCATTGTATTACACTTGCTCGGACGTCTGTGAATCTAGCAGATACTCTCTTACTGCTCTTGGGGAAGCGAACAAACATTTCAAGCAGATACCTCGTCACTTAATGACGGTGATGATATTATATTTTGTAATTATAATATTTCCCTTTATATGAAACTATATTAATTCTATAAACTTGCTATAGCTATGGTATAAATGTTCAATATTGATAGATTAAGTTATTTAAGGCGTTGATTTCATATTTCTTGAAGATCAGATGACTTTGTGACTTAGGGGACACGACCCGGCTCTCCCTAAACTCTTTGGAAATAAAACACAGCTAAGGAAATTCCATTTTATCCATTCTCGTCTTGATTTTTTTAGTTTGGTAAATCACAATCATACACACATCATTTTACACACACACACACACACACACACACACACATATATATATATATATATATATATATATATATATATATATATATATATATATATATATATATATATATATATATATATATATATATATATATATATATATATATATATATATATATATATATATATATATATATATATATATTGTGTGTGTGTACGTGTTTATGTATGTATGTATGAAGTTATGAACATGAAATAATGAATCATATTGTGGACTGCGAAATACGGAAATGGTTGATTCATATTTACTTGGAAGTAAAGAATAGAGTACGAGATGTGAGTCACAGAATGGATGAAGCAATGGAAGTAGCAAATCCTTTGTTAAACGTTTTAGAAATGAAAATGATTGTCTATAGCGGGCAGATGTTGACATGCTTGAAGAGAAAAAACTATTGTACCTGTAGAGTAGGAGGAATGTGAATAGAAAATGAACTCATGCTGAGGGAGAGTTTTAAATGTTTGCAAGAGTAACTGGGTGAATCACATTATTCTGAGGTGGCTTGGTCATATGGAGAGAATGGAGATGAGTTGATAATAGAATAAAAGCAAACCTACATTCCAAATGTATTTATTAATCTTGATCACCCGGGTTTATTTAGGGGTGCCTTATCGTCCTACCAATACACACTACACTACAATGCATGTTTTTTTTTTATGATAAATATTTTAAACTTTCCTAATTGATATATTTATGAAGACTGTTTTCGTAAAATATGTGTAAAACGAGCATTACTGGACTAAATACAAAGCTTTCACGGTCCTCTCCTAAACTAATTTTCCTACTAGACGGAATCAAGGTCACTAGAAGAAGAGAAACGACTTGTCCGTTCAACTCTCGTATTCACTCTCACGTTTCTGATTGGTGCCTGCTGTTCCAGTCAATGTCCAATGATAAAGACTGGACAGCTCAGCTGTTCTTTGTTCTGTACTCAAGTCTTGTTTGCTTGAGGTTTTTCTAATTTGAGTTTTTATTCATTTTTAAGAGACAGTTAATATGTTGCTGTACAGATTATACTTGTAATTGTATATTTATTCTTCACATTTTAAAGATTATCTTCAATTATCATGACTAACCAAATTTCGAAGTTATTCACAGTTCTGTTATATCTTATTCCTCAGTTGTCAACTTATGTTGTATAAAAGATAAGTAATATGTTCATGGATAATTATCTATTGTCTTTTATGCCAATTTTTGTTCATCAGCTTCATTTGAACAATTTTTTTAACGTTTTTCGAACAAACCGTAGAAAATCTCTTGTCATATTATACACATCTTTATGATTAGCCTAATATTTGGAGTTCCTCCAATCACCCTCATTCAATACATATGGCAGGTGCCTATAATTTGTCAGTTTTGTTCTATAATTATGAAATAACTCACTTTTAGATCATAATCATTTCTGAATTGTTGTGTCCACCACCTTTTCCTTGAAGTTCTGTAAATTTTCATGTGGTAACCTAGCGAGCTCGTTTTCCAGTTGCAAGCTCAGGCATTTTATTCTTTGGGCAAAAGAGACTCATAAAGTAACATGAAAATGTTTCAAACTTTAATCAAGTTAACTAGAAGAAACTTAGAGTCATTATATCTTATGTATGAATAATGTTTTTGACAGTTTAAAACTCAAATGATTAGAATATTAGTCTTTCCAACTGGGTAAACATTGCAGCTATTGCGCTAGTGTAGTCGTATCAGCAGCTCTCTCTCTCTCTCTCTCTCTCTCTCTCTCTCTCTCTCTCTCTCTCTCTCTCTCTCTCTCTCTCTCTCTCTCTCTCTTGTACTTATGAAGAAAATTTGCCTCTCCTCTAGATTTCAAAGGGAATAGGCAAATATTAGATAGGAGGCAAATTGTGTGCAAGCTATTATTATTATTATTATTATTATTATTATTATTATTATTATTATTATTATTATTATTATTATTATTATTATTATTAGCTAAGCCCTTGTTGGAAAAGTATGATCCTATAAGCCCAAGGACTCTAACAGGGAAAAGATAGCCTAGTGAGGAAAGGGAATAAGGAAATAAACAAACTGCAAGAGAACTAATGGACAATTAGTATAAAATATTTTAAGAACAGTAACAACATTAAAATAGATCTTTCATAAAGAAACTATAAAGAGAGACTTATGTCAGCTTGTTCAACAAGAAGCATTTGCTGCAAATTTGAACTTCTGAAGTTCCTCAAATTCAACTGCCAGATTAGGAAGATCATTCCAAAATTTGATTATACCTGGATTAAAACAGCAAGACTACTACGTAGTATTGAGCCTTATGATTGAGAAGGCACGACTATCAGAATTGACTGTATGCTTAGTATTACGAGCAGGATGGAACTGTCTGTGAAGATCTGAATGAAAAGGAAGGTCATATTGTTTTGTTTTAATCAATTTATTGCGCCCATTGGCGTCAGACATTTGAGTACATGGTAATACAGTAATATTATTTACATCTACATTGTAATTAAGTTATGCCAAAAGAATAAGAAACAATAAAGTATATACAGACATTTAAGTACATATCAAAACAATATTGTTTACATCTACAGTACATAATGATGGTTATACAAAGGAATACAAAATAAAGTATAGACAGACATTTTGTTCATTTCTATATATCAAAGGTTATACAAATGAATTTATATGGAATACAAATGAAATTTAGTTTGATTTCGATGGTCATATTTATGAAAAATCTCATGCAATATGCATAAAGAAATAACTGAACGACGGTGCCAGAGACTGATTTCAAGATCAGGAATAAGAAATTGAATAGACGGCAAGTTCTTACTTAACAAGATAAGACGAGATTCAGCAGCCGAAGACCAGGCAGGCGAACAATACTCAAAACAATGCAAAATGAAAGAATAAAAACATTTTTTTTTCTTAATGAATCAGATCACCGAAAATATTAAAAGACTTTCTCAATAAGCAAATTTGTTTGTGCAATTGAAGAAGCCAACCGAATGTGTTTCTCAAAAGTAAATTTGGTATCAAGAATCACACCCAGAATTTTAAGAGTCGTATAGATTTGAATATTAGCAATATTGAGGAGCTATTGCCACAAGAATTGTAACTATATAGATACTAATACCAGAAAAGCGATGAGGATTAGAGAAAATAAAATGGCTCTGTCCTGAGTTTGTAGATGAAGCTAAAATTGAAGGATGAAATAGAGATGGAAATCCTCCCCCCCCCCTCCCCCACAAAGAAAATGGAGAAAGAACTACAAAAAGAAGAAACTTCACAATAGGAGAACATTAAAGAAGAGCTGCTGAATTTAGAAACAACTTTCAGACTGTCATTGACTCAGACTGTTGACCCATATACAAATAACCTTACTTGGAAAGTTTATAATTCAGCTAGGAATATTGAAGCAACATGAGTTAACCCTTCAAACACTTGGCTCCCAGAAAATAACCCATGCTTAAAAAGTTAAGAAAAATGTACTAGTAATCAAATAGAAATGTTGCATATGGTTGTTGACATCGAAACGAGAAAAATGAGAAAACTATTCCTAGAATAATGATATGCAACGTATTCAATGATGAAGACGATGTAGTTAAAGCTAGAATATAATTTAAGATTGTGTAATGACTCACCAAGTTATCAAAAGTAGACGTCCAAAATGTCCAAGAGAAATGCTACACATCGTGCAGCCAACGAATCGTGATATTGGAGCCAAGCTATATAGATATATAGGTTCTAAAGCTTTCAAATATGCGTCCCCAAGACTATATACCTTTAAGCTCCCACTAGACATCCGAATGACTGAAGATATTAAGCCTTTCAAGAAGAAACCGAAGACGGTCTTGTTTTCTGTGTTCTTTATAATATGGATTTGTCAATCAATACGGAATACGCTGCGTGATATTCATAATTACGCTAGAATGTACATGACAAATAGATCTTCTAGGTCCTGTAGTACTTAAGGGTTCACGTATGATAGGACCGGGAAAATAACCCTTAAAGTGGCTAAGTGATATGAACTACACTGCAGGGGCATTTATATACGTATATCAAAGGCTTATATCATTCAAATATATTTTAACACTGAAATTCAATTAGCTCTGTGCTTTCTAACACTGAAATTTAATCAGCTCTGTGCTTTCTAACACTGAAATTTAATCAGCTCTGTGCTTTCTAATCAACACAACCTCCTTTTAATAACCTTTTTTAGTTTTATGACTATATAGAAATTGAAAGGAAGCTACCTGAAATAGATAAAAATTATGAGAAATATCGATGACAACTGAAACAAAATGCACGGTCAAGCAGCTAACGTATGCATAAGACAACGCACATTGAATGGTGTCGCTTTACAAATTACTTTGGGCTGATTTTGCCTTAGATTACTCTGGTGTTGAAATTCCTGGTGGTCTCTTGGCAATCATTATGGTTAATGTTGGTTATAGTCCCACTCCATAGGGCTGAGGATCTGATTTCCTTTGTAAATGATTATTATTGGTCCCCCTTCGTAGTTGTCATTCATAAGTAAGTGGTGGTTAAGTGCACACATTTGATGACTGCTGCTGACATTAACATCCATCCTAGAAGTTGAACAACATACTGCTGAAGTATGTGAACCGACAGGCGTCTAGTGTTTTATCCACTCAACCATAAAAAGGATAGAATCTAAGAAGAATTACATATTTTGTTTATATCCATCTGTCTCATTATTTGTGAATTGATAAAGAACATGGGCCAAGTCCTTCAATGATCTGCAGCGCAAGTAATCATTTTATAATTTTTTTTATGATAGTTTAGGCAATATAACTTGACTATTATGTTGACTAATACACTTGCTTACTAAGAATTGAAACATATTTTTTTTTTTTTCAAATTCGACGTTTCATTTATCATTTGCATTATCACTAGCAAAATTTGCTCGATATATGATTCCATCAAAACGGAAATTAGATGAACGAAATAATAAAAATAGAAGGTGAGATATGTATACTATGAATAACTTTACTTTAAGGGCTGTTTACTTGGTTCTGTCACACACGGAAAAGCTCTGCTCCTCGTAAGACCTACAATATTTGTTTGTTGTACATATTTCAAGTAGTGAGAGAATCATTAAAGCATTGATCCTCGTCAATTACAAATCTATAGCACTTTGAACACACAAAGTTTTCCATTTCTTTTCGAAAGCTTTTATATCATCACTCTTCTCATATCAAGTGGGAGCTTGTATATACAATTTTGGAGCCGCATATTTGAAAACTAGAACCCACCCTCTATATGCATCTGGCTCAAATAACTAGATGGTTCCTGGTTCCTGGTTCCTTATTGCTCACTCCGCAAAATAAGTTTGTGGGCACTCTATCCTTTTATAGATAGATAGTTGCAAAGCTTCTAAGCTTATTCTTATTATTGTTATTAAGTTTATATTACCTGTGCCTTGAATAAATTAATATCGTAATGAGATTCTCAATCTTTACTTTTATTCCCTTCTACCTTGAAATTAGATAGGATAACACCTTGCTATCATCAGTTTTGGCAACCTTTTGTGGTCAGTTTGGACTTCTTAAATTCTTCTTTTATATGCATTGCCCTACCTATAAATGCAGCCAGATCCCTGCTCGGATTTTTTAGCGTACCTAAACTCATGTCTACATACATTAGCTGTCCTAATTTTGGGCATAAAAATAGATATTCAGTAGTATTTTTTTCATCTTTGCACAAGTCACACAAATTATCTTCATATTTTCCCCTGAAATTTGCTTTTAAGTTGAGCATATTTAATCTTGCTTTCATCACAAGGGATGCCTTATCCAGATTCATTTCTCTGATATAAGGCAGTGGGCCATTTCCTTTAATAAATCCTAATTTTTTCATTATTTTCTTTTTTTCTTCAATAGTTTCTTCTATTTTTTCCATAATTCTTTTCTTGATTTCTCTTTTCAGGGTCCTTTTCCCCCAACTTCTTATTTCTTCAACTTCCATCCCATATTTACTGCAGATTTTTATAGAGACCATCCGTAACTATTATCTTTTCCACACAATTTGTTACTTTTAAGAGCTGCCTTCCTGGTAGGGAACCCCTACGCACTACGGGACATACAAAACCAGTTTAATGTATTCACTCTTAGGTATTTTTTTGTATCACTAAGTGTATTGCTTGTTTATTGACAAATCCAATTATCGAATCACGTAGAAAACAAGGAAGCCATTGGTTTCTTCTTGAACGCCTTAATATCTTCAGTCTTTCGGATGTCCATTGTGAGCTTGTTGCATAGTCTTGGGGCCACATATTTGAAAGCTCTAGAACCTACGGTAGATATACATCTTGGGTTTAATAATTTGAAACCATCTGTAACTATTCTCTACTTTACTTACTTTTACGGGTTTATTTTTCGCCCTCCATCAGACACTAAAAGTCTGTTCAGGCGGGCCTTGGTGTGTGAAAATAATTTCTTTCCAGTTAACATTTTGCTCTGTATCTTATCAGTTATTTCGCTAGCATTTGTATTCAGGCTTAATAGTTTTCATATCACTATTATAACACTTTCTAAAAAGGTAAGTCTTCAGGTTTTTCTTGAAAGCTGCCACATTTTTGCTATTCTTGACATCAATTGGAAGGTTGTTGAAGAGTCTCGGTGCACCATGTCAAAAGGGAAAGAATATTTATAAACACATTGAACTGAAAATTGCATCATAGTTTGCAATCATTGGCAAGGAAATTAATTTGCAAGTAGTTTTAAGCACTAGGACAATTTCGAACTGGATATTGGGACCATATTTTCATATAAGACAATTCACGATAATATAAAAGACACAGACTTTGTTCATCTCATTGTTTTGATAAACAGCATTTTCAGATGCAAAAATGCATTAAACAGTATATATATACATATATATATATATATATATATATATATATATATATATATATATATATATATATATATATATATATAGCCTATATATATATATATATATATATATATATATATATATATATATATATATATATATATATATATATATATATATGTATGTGTGTGTATATATATATATATATATATATATATATATATATATATATATATATATATATATATATATATATATATATATATATATATATATATATATATATGTGTGTGTGTGTGTGTGTGTGTGTGTGTGTGTGTGTGTGTGTGTCAGTGATAACGTTTTACTTTTACTCTTGAATACACTATATAGATAGAAAAACATACTGTCTTTTCATTAATGTTTGTTTTGTCCTTTTGTCTGTTTGACAATATATGTGTTTGTGCAGTAGAGTTTAACAATAGTTACGAGTATAGTAAGTGGGTTGTAGCCTATCATTTCTTTTAGGTGATGCCTGAACATATATAAATACACCTGTAAGCTAATGAGCAGATATTTGCCATTTGTTCCCTGATCATATCGTGACTTAATCATGTTGGGATATTTACAAGGAAAGTTTTCGTAAATTGTTTAGTGCTGAATTGACTTTCAGCTGTTCACCAAAAACTGTTAGCCACCTTCACGCACGCAACTTCGTCTGCCATGTTTACATGTTATTCTCACAGCGATTCTCATATTGAAAAGATATGGATATTCTTTGTACTTATTATAGTTTTAAAGATTGTATATCACACTATATATTTTCAAATTTTTAGCAGCTTTTCACATACTGAATATTTTTAGGTTAATATCTCTAGCTTCGATGGTAGGAAAAGTTATTTTAACTATTGTACCCAGATTATTGTTATCAGTTTTATTTATTACAGTAAAAGCATGAAATAATCTCAGTCGCGTGATATGATTTAAAAGGAAAGTCGTCGTTTATTCATGCGTGAACCAATAGCTTATATAAATATTTAATAAATAAATTTCTTTCGGGTTAGGATATGTAGTAACGTAGTTCGCTGGCAACGAAGTTACGAACGTGCATTTGAAATCGTTAGCAAAAACTAAAGAGTGATGATGATGTACCTCTGGAAAAATTTACTTAACAGTTTATTGCGTGTTGCCTATTGTTATATTATATAAATTAACTTCTTTTATTACAAATGAACGTGCTCATTATCCTACATTGATAATATGCAGGAACAGAAAAGTATTGCAATTATGATGATCAGCTTACATTAATTGGAAAACCATCACAAAAAAACTCTATGTTAATGGAATATAGAGGGAATATATATATATATATATATATATATATATATATATATATATATATATATATATATATATATATATATATATATATATATGTGTGTGTGTGTGTGTGTGTATATATATATATATATATATATATATATATATATATATATATATATATATATATATATATATATATATATATATATATATATATGAGTAAACGAATTTCAATAAGGGATTGTGGGGTTTCAGCAAACAAGGTGTACTTTAGTAGGTAGTAGGTTGGAATGGGCACCAGCCACCCGTTGAGGTACTACCCCTACAGAGTTATTGTTCTTTGACTAGTCAGCCAGTACTGCATTGGATCCTTCTCTCTGGTTACGGTTCATTATCCTCCTGCCTACACATACACCAAATAGTTTGGCCTATTCTTTACATATTCTCCTTTATCCCCCATACACCTAACAGCACCGAGATAACCAAATAATTCTTCCTCGCTCAAGGGGTTAACTGCTGCAATGTATTTTTTCAGTGGCTACTTTCCTTTTGGGAATGGTAGAAGAGACTTTTTCGCCAAGGTAAGCAGCTCTTCTAGAAGAAAGACACTCTAAAATCAAACCATTGTTCTCTAGCCTTGGACAGTGCCTTAGCCTCTATACCATGGTCTTTCACTGTCTTAGGGCAGAGTTCTCTTTAGTCTATGTATTAATTAACTGTTCTAATGTTGTTAATGTTTTTGATAATTAATGTTTATTTGGGAGTGAAGTGAGCCACGCTAGAGCAAAGACAATTAAGTGGCAGTCAATCAAGGTGCTTGTAGGTGGAACATGTTAAAGATTATTGGCTGTACCCAGTCACAGCTGGGACATTGATCTGTGACTGGGTGCAGTCCAAAATCTTCTAATGTGATGTTTTTGTATCACTGCAAAAGGGAGTCAAAGAATTTTACAACTTCCTTTCCTTTTCTCTGGTAGTAGGTTGGCCAAGGTACCAGCCACCTGTTGAGATACTACCACTAGAGTTATGAGGCCCTTTGACTGGCCAGACAGTACTACATTGGATCCTTCTCTCTGGTTACGGTTTGCTTTCCCCTTGCCTAACATACACTGAATAGTCTGGTCTGTCCTTTACAGATTCTTCTCTGTCCTCATACACTTGACAACATCAAGATCACCAAAGAATTCTTTTACACCCAAGGGGTTAACTACTGCACTGTAATTGTTCAGTGGCTACTTTCCTCTTGGTAAGGGTAGGAGAGACTCTTTAGCCAGGGTAAGCAGCTATTCTGGGAGAAGGACACTCCAAAATCAAACCATTGTTCTCTATTCTTGGGTAGTGCCACAGCCTCTGTACCATGGTCTTCCACTGTCTTGGGTGAGAATTCTCTTGCTTGAGGGTACACTCGGGCATGCTATTCTATCTTGTTTCTCTTCCTCATGTTTTTTTTTTAAAGTTGTTTAGTTTATATAGGAAATATTTATTTCAAGTTATCACTGTTCTTAAAATATTTTATTTTTCCTTGTTTCCTTTCCTCACTGGGCTATTTTCCCTGTTGGAGCCCCTGGGCTTATAGCATCCTACTTTTCCAACTAGGGTTGTAGCTTAGCAAGTAATAATAATAATCATAATAATAAACACTCATGAGATGTAGGTCTTTATGTATCTCCCTTTTCCACAATTTTCGGGTCCTTCTCACATGTCTCCGTCCTGTCACTTGCATTATTTGCTTTCCTTCTGGTTTTCTGACCAATTATTCTTCACCCCTCCTCATTACAAGTCTAAATCATCTCAAATCGTTGAGTTCTCTGGGCTTCTGGACACCACATCTCCACCAATTCCTTGAGTAATGAATCTTGAACAAGTGAGGATACACATTAACAAAATCTATAATTTGCTCTCTCAATGTCTATGTTCCTGCTGCATAGAGTAGTGCAGACCTTACGTACCGATCATAGGTTTTTTTATGTCTACTAATGGGGAATTTTTATTTACCAGTAATCTAAAAATGCTGTTATATCACACTTTTCTGTAGGAACTCATTCCTTTTACATCTCTCTTGACACCTGCTGCATAGCCAAGTGTGTCTACGAGATAGCACAAATTACCTGTTTCTTCAAGCATTTTTCACAATATGGTTTTCAACTTCTTTATTTTTCCCCTTTGCTCTACAGTGAGCATCTAAAATTTGCTACTTTATGAAGATTTTATAAACAAGAGCACCTAATGTGACTTCATGTTTCATTCAGCAAACTGCTTGCAAAGTTTTTCCCCACACTTCTACAACAATAACCACATGGCCACTTTTGGTATTGTAGTTTTTCCTTTAATTTTTCTTTCTAATCATCATTAGTTTTGGTCTGCTTATAATGACTTTGAATTCTTGCCTTTCAGTGCCACATTTACTGTTAACTCTATGTTGATTGCATAAAAGTAGAACACATGGGCTCTCTTCTAAAATTACTTCAAGGACTTTAATTTTTGCTATCTTCTCTTGAGTCAGGGGTCTTTGTTTGAATAGTTTTCTACAAATGAAAGACTCTCTATGATAACCCTTTTGTAACCTTGTATAGATAGATATACTCTTTACGTCCCTATACCTTCTGGCGAGGTGGAATTGGGTAACGTCCATGGTACCCTTTGAAGAGTCCGATGACTCAAAGAACTCTTACCTGGACCAGTTATAGGGCTAGTGTCACAAGCACACAGCTTGAGTAGGCCACGGACCATGCATGGCATGATTTTAGCGAGGTGTAGGGTTTCTACTAATCATGTGCAAAACACATTAAGGGGAAAACCCAGGGTTGAAGCTATAAAGCCAGTTGGCAAGGACTTCCACCCTCCTAAAGGGTAAGTCATCCTCTGTAAAAAGCATTGGTTTGTATTTAGTAATGGAACAAATGAAAAAATTGGAAGTAATTTGTATTTTTCCCAATGATACAAAGCTGTAGCTATTTACTGTATACAGATTGACCCGCCAGCACCAGTCCCCCTAAAGTCCTACCTCTAAGTAAAGTGGTTTTTTAACCCAGGTGGGTGAATGAGGGGGGTTAGTTACTAGCCCCAACCCACGCTAACTAGCGGGAGAATGGTTAACCCTTGCTAAAAGTTTATGGCTCGTCTTTCAGTTTCACCGAAAGTGATGTCCCTTGTAAATAGTTACGGGTTTGTATCGTTAGGAAAAATGCAAATTACTTCCAATTTTGTCATATTAATGATGATGACGGGATAACACCAACTACCAGACACTCATAATACTGTAATAACAAGGTTGTCTGTTATCTTTCTTGTCTCAGGTGTAAGTTTCCAAGATTCTGAATCCTCGTAGGATTACCAACATTAGTATGACAACAGCTAATTTTGCAGAAGATTGTACAGTAATTGTGTGTACAGGAAGTATTGACAGTGATATAAAGAATGAATGATAGTATAGTGTATTATTTTTCCTTTGATGAAATATACGTGAACATGGAACACCATTGCAGATAAACTTGATGATTTCAAGACTACCAGTCCTATGTCGGGTAAACCCATTATCTTTTGCAAAGCATACAAAATGCACTTGTTTAAGACATGGAAAATTTCCTTATCAATAATTACCTTGAGCGCTGCCTAATGACAAACTACAGCATTAGGCACATAACACGATATTCGGTCCCTGCTTCTCAGGATCGTGTAGCTAGATTTCTTCGCACACGTCCTAGAGGTGTATTGAGATCAGAAGGATATTCTGGAGATATGTAGGAATCCTTGCGTTTCCTAAGCAAGAACTTTCTTATTATCCACCTCCACCAGTAGGTCTTGGATCCTTTCGCTCTGTGCGTCATTTCACATCATCAACTACTCTCCAGAGTTTTTTCTCAAGGTGGAACCTTTCGACCAAGCAGTTGTTGTCCCTATAGAGGCTCCTACTTCAGGCCCGGGGGAAGAATCGTCCTCTATGAAGGTCTAGAGGGTCATTAGACAAATTAATGGCCTTGGGGAAGCATCCATGCATCTGTCATTGGGAGACTTTCTGTCAGAGACGGGTTATTCCAGGAAGTTTAGAGTTCACGACATAATTTCCATCTTTCATTGTCTTAACAGGCTTGTGACACCTCTTGACAAGTGTAAAAACAAAGTTTCAGATTCAAATAATTCTCTGAAAGCTGCAAAATAATCAAAATGGTTTTCTCTTTCATGGCAATGTAAGTTCTTTCTCCTGGAGGGAGTACATCCTAACATGTTGGCCATAGACTCAGACATTGCAACTCTAATGCTGGGGTTGTTTAGTGAACGGCAAGGGACTAGGGATGATCATCGATATGTTTGCCACTCACCTCAGACCTCAACCACAATTTAACGGTGAATTGTTCCCCAATTCCAGACCCAGCAGTACTGATAGGAGATGTATTCCAACACAACTGAAATGGGACGGATTTTCTGTCTGATCTGCCAGGTCTTGAACATACCGTAATTAGAATGTCACAAAACCCCAGAGCAATGCTAGTGGTGCCATTGTTTCCTAAAGTGGAGTGGTACCCCATCTTATAGATTTGCTCGTAGAGGTCCCAAGAGAATCTTCAAATTGGACAACCACGCTTGAAAAAATTCCACACAGCAGTGGAGTGCCTGTCTCTTCATGGCCAGAGATTATGCAGCTTCTCCAAAAGAAGGGCTTTTCGAGATCACTGTGAAGCAACTTTCAGGATAACGTATCTCCGCAAGTCTTCCGCAGCTGTACCAGGCAATGTGGTCCCTCTTCAGTAATTGGTGTCAATGGAACACTGCTCCACTCAAGGCCACTATTCCACTGATAGTAGACATCTTACTTTACCTGTAGAAGGAGAAACTCTATCTTTCTGTCACAGCGGTGAAAGGCTATTGCTCAGTCTGGAGCCAAGATTTAAACTGAAGGGGACTGACTCTTCTTAATTAAAACTCTCGACTTTGATGAAGAGTTTTAGACAGTCCTGTTCGGCACGGGAAATCAAACCCGGGATTTGGAGTCTGATTAAGGTTTTATGGTCCTTAAAAAATGGTACCATATGAACCTCTACGTAAGGCCTCAGACAGGGACCTCAGGCTTAAAACAGTATTCCTCCTTGCCTTAGCATCTACAAAGAGGGTGAGTGAGCTTTATGGCATCTTGTGTTGTATCACACTCCAAGGGGTGGAGAGAACTGTCATTCTAATTTGTACTTGAATTTGTACCAAAGACCCAGAATCCAGCTGTGAATGATCATTGATTTGACTCCTCCATTTCCTAAATAAAGGAGGTGACATGATTTGGATAGTCTGTTACTTCGTCCCATAAGAACAGTTTGCCTTTACAGTACTGTACTTGAAGCGGACTAGTGAATGTTGCCCTAAAACTCCCAACCTATTGGGGGGTGGGAGAGGAGTAACCAAGAACACAATTCAGTATCTTTTTGGCTACTCAAAGTAATTATGAGTGTATAAATCTTCGGGAGACGTATCTACCAGGTCCCCTCCCAAAGCACACGATATATCTGGTATTGTGGCAAAAAAGACTTTCCGCAAGAACCATTCAGTAGCACAGGTACTGAGAGCAGGGGTCTGAAAAAGACAAGACAACCTTTGTTGATCACTACCTTAAGGATTGCACCCACAGGTTCGTAATACATTTTTTATTGGACATGTGGCAGCCGCTCAACAGTTGGTGTAGAGGACCAACCCCTGTAGGACATCCATCATTGTGTCACAGTTATCAGATATATCTTAGTTTGAATGTCTGGCCTTCCTTCCTCTCTTCTCTGTCTCCCTTCCTTGGGAGTGACAATACTGATTGGACACATATGCACTTAAGTGTACCTTTATGGATAGTGTTTTGAACACTTGTAATCACCAAATCCTTTAATCATATACAGTATTAAATATGGCTGTTCTTCATGATCAAACCTTCTCAACAGGCCATGACTTTTCTGCATATTCATAGGTCACGGGATCCAAGAATACTGTCTCTGCTCCTTTATCAGGTCTGGACACGGTCATTTTGGGTTGTGGGGCATCAAGATACCATTTTCTCTTCAGATGACTTCCTTCAACCTAAGGAAGTCTCTTCATTTAAATGACTTGGTTTGTATCAGTGTAGGAATAAACTACAATATTTTAAATAAATAATTTCAGTTTTATCCTAGCCATACAAACAGGACTCATTTACTGTTTTGCTTCCTGTCGCATAGCCCCTGCAAGTCCCAACCAGAATTATTGCAAGATATCAACCACGAGCAACATCATACCAACCCGACACAAGGGAGGATGATGTAGCCATACCCTCAATAAATCTTCAACTCGCTGTAATTATCTTTGCCAAAAGTAACCCCCTTTAAATGGCTCAGGTTTTTATAGTTTGGAAAAATGCAAATTATTTAACATTTTTCTAGTATTTAATCACTTCCTTACTTAACCCATATTGTACACATACTATTCACATTACTGTACCAATATTATGGAATAACAAATGAAATGTTTTCCTTGGAACTTCTGTATATATTTCCTGTTACTTTCCTGATTTTTGTTTTTCAATAACAAAATTATGCTCACATAAAAAATAATTTCCTTTCCTTTTCAAAGATATACAGTAAATATGAAAATATTGTATTGTATGGTATCTTAAGAGAATATTTTTAGAACAATTTCATCTTACTTGGGAAAGGCTTACATCACAAAGACACTTTCAAGTTTTGAGTTATATGATAGCATACATTTCAATGGAGTACTGTACTGATCACTCACTGTTACTTTAACTTTTTTTTTTTTTAACCTCGGGATCAAGTACAGTATGGTACTGTGCAAGTCAGTAAGCTGCGAATTGAATAAGCTATGAGGCCAGAGAGAAAAACCGAGCATTATGTGGAAAAATTTAGCCTTGGTGTGAAAAACTCATGGGAAATCAAATAAAGAACTGTAGATATTCGAATATTACTATACCTTTAAATAACCATTTTTAGAGTAGAGTATTATCATTTCCTCAAAATTGTTTGTACAATGAAGAGTAATGACATATAGAATCCAGTTACAGTATCTTTTTAGGCATAATGTTAAATCTATATGATCTGATTTTCCAAGTTTTTTGAGAAATAATTGAACTACTGTGTAGTGAGGTCCATTGTAAATTATGGAGAATTTTTAGAGCATTTACAGATACTTGAATTCTTTTTACAGAACATCTTAACTGATGTAGCTAGGAAATATGAACACTATCAGATAGTAATTTAATTCATTAAATGCCTGCTGGAGGAATCAATTTGTGATGGGTTACTTTCATATCAAAACTTATTCAGTACATCATTAGGTTTATCACCAATTCCTGTTGTCTTTGTTGTAAAATAATTCTTTAAATATTATATTGTGAAACAGCTAAATTTTAAATCAACACTAACTGTTGTACAGTAACCCAATTGTTTCATTTAATTAGTTTATAAATTAACCATAAAAACAATATAACTAATAGCCGCTCACTTTAAAATAGGAAAATTATACAAATACATAAAAAAATTATACATACTTTAATAGTATACGTATGAATGCCATCTATAATTTAGCATGAATTGTCTTTGGTAATAAAAATATGCACATCTATAAAATTTAAGACATGTTTGTGAATTTACAATTCAGATCAATCTAATTCTAAATAATATACACTTGAAAATACACATGCTTTGTGTATTTATAACAGTATTCTAAAACAAATTTAACACAAATAAGTGTAAGAATATTATGGTATACTGTAAAGCACATTAAAATAACCTCCTGAAAACCCAGGCCTAGTTAGTGCAAAGTATAGCAACTGTCTATAAAGAATTAAGAACAAGATAAATGGAAACCTCAGTTAATAATAAATAGCTTTATTTTATATTTTAATTCATGGACAGCAATTTCGTTCAACTTTAAAAAAGTTCTAGTTGGCTTGCCTACCAAAGTATAGGTCATTTGTAAAACTTTTACTTAACATAATATACACAAGTTTTCTCTAAAAATTTAACAAATCATTCTAATAAAAGGAGCTTAGGAAGAGAGTAGAGATACCATCACCGCTAATTCGCACGGGTCTCCAGAATATCCAGTTGAAGAATAAAATCTGAGTAGTATTTAACGTAAGAGTCACAGCTTGACAATAATATTTACAATGAGCAGAAGGTTCTAACGTGAAGACACTGTTTCCTTCCCCTTGAAACAATACGACATTGGAAAATTCACTGATCGGAATGGCATAAGGCTTGTATTCTGGACCATCAATAAATACTAAGTGATGTAATGATACCTCTGTGTCACTAGGAATAAAATTAAATCTAGGCAGCAGTTGCCTTAAAACATGAAGAGATTTCAGTTTGTTAACCTTCCACTCAATGTGTATGTCTTTTGGGAGGTCAATTTCATTAGCTAGGTGATCCTTCAAATTACAATACTTATGCATGTAGTTACCGGTAGCTTTCAGGGAACCCTGTTCTTCCTCACTGGAAATGTCAATTTTACTAATAATTTGATTCCACTGTATGCTACCTCCAACATGATTTATTATAAAAAACTTCCCTTTATTGTAATACATTTCAGTAAATTGTTCTGTATTGGATACAACTTCAAGCTGCATATTTTTAGAGCAAATATTACAGTCTACATTAACTTGGTCAAAAAACGGATTTTCTAATAAACATTCTTCAGAATACCAACTCGACAGTGTTGGAAACTTATTGAGAACAGGCAAAGTTAAATGTCTTAGCCTTGTCATAACTGGATAGATATAATCCTGAATATGGCGGGTCACAAACTTTCTTGAGGGATTGTGAGTTGTTATTACGGTACCAAATATAGCAAGAGTTATAACACTAAACAAAAGAGTTTTAATTAACACCTTAACTGACTTTATTATCAGAGACGAACATGATGCCTGTGTTTCAGATGAAGTTGGCAGTTGTAAGGGCTCACTTGGCTGTTTTTCTTGTACAGATACTGTTAGCAAGTGACATATCTCAGAATCCGTTAAACCAAGGTCTCTGCCTTCTTTCCATATTTCATTGAGACGATCTTCTGGAGAAAATGCTTCCATTTTATATAATGGAATTATTAATGGTCCACTGAAATAAGGCACTGTAAAGGCTAGAAGTTTCCATTCGATATTTCACAATTTCCTGTGTCCTGACAGGTATGGTCACTCTGTTGTTGTTGTTTGTAAATATAATTCCATAAGAGCTTTAACATTTTCTTGATCGAAATAGTATTATATGATATGATGGTAAAGTAAGAAAATACACCGCTTATAGTTAATTAATATTAATTTATGAGCAAATAATTGATATTTCCTCAATTACTGTGAGTCTTATATGTATAAAACCTTTTATGTAACTTGGAAATAATATACATACAGCATGCTTACTCTGAACCTGTGTACGATAATTCAATAACTGCAAGTGTATTTGCCTATTAAAGTTTTATATCATTAAGTAATGTATGAGAAAAAGGCTAAATTGATATAAGAATTTACATTTAGATACCATGATGTTTTAGATATCTAATTGAAAACACCGAAAAGAATAATTTGGTATGATAATTTTTTAATAAGTACGATACAGT
>NC_090762.1:6603490-6693490 GCF_036898095.1 Palaemon carinicauda | reverse complement strand
AAAACACATTTATCAAAGTCGTCTAGAGCAGTCACAGGACAAGGCTGAAGCCTTATTCTTTCTTGAAATTTCGGTTTTCCAAATTCTTGCGTGACTCGTCCCTCCTTGATGATTCAACGTACTGTTCTTTCAGGAACATTTGTGGCTTCAGAAGTACGGATACATGCTTTGGTGACATCAGTAAAAGGGCCACGGTTCATCTTCTCTTTTGTGAAATACTTGCACACACTGTGTACTATTTCCCTGGCATTTGGACGGAGAACACGGTTTGGAGATGTTTCCATGGTTTATGTTTGCTAGATAATGCAGTCACTGTCTCAAACACTACATTTTATACCCCAAGATGTACCATTCAAGGGATTAAATATGGCTCGCTGATATTTGGTACATAAATTTACGGTTGAGACCAAGGTCTATAGACCTTGCTTGAGACCTCCAAGGACAGGTCAATCAGATTTCAAACTTCCCTTCTGTGCGAGTCATATTAAGACGGTAGGATAAAACTGGCAAATATCCTGGGATTAGATTTTGGGGGACATGTACTTGGCTGTAATTATCTTTATAGAAATGAATACCTTACACTGTTAAAAATATGGCGAAAAAAACGGTAAAAATCCAGTAATAAATGTTGCCAGGCATTTACCGTCTAATAAATGGAAATATTGATGTTAAATGGGGATATTATGATCATCAACCCGCAATAAGATAACAGGGTAGGGTAAAAATTACGCTCCAATATTTTACTGAATTACGGCCAAGAACAGTATATTTTTCAATATTAAACTTACCCGATAATCATGTAGCTGTCAACTCCGTTGCCCGACAGAATTCTATGGAGGGATACGCCAGCTATCACAATACTAGAAGGGGGTGTATTTACCAGCGCCACCTGTGGCCAGGTACTCAAGTACTTCTTGTTGACACCTCCTCAATTATTCCTCTGTCGTGCTTCCGGCAAGACGTTCTGGGATACGCTTATGTTCTTGGAGTATTTTCACGACTTTGGTGAAGTATTTCTCTTTGATTTCGGCTGTCGCTTTACTGGAAAACTTCTATATTAGCTTAGTTAGCTTTTGGAATTAATTTGATTAATTTTGGTGACGAGAGAGTATGAACTCTCGTTCACCTTTCAATGGCCGACCCTTCCCTTAGACGGAAGTGTTGGTGTCTAAGAGAGTATAGACTCTCTTTCTTAATTTTGCTTAACAAAAGTTATAGATTTATTTTATATCTCTCCGCCTCTTATAGGCCTCTTCGATTAACTTCCTTTTATTATAAACTCATTAAAATTAATTTTTATATTTGTTTATATTCGACCTTCCTAATAGTAGGCGGTCTTTTACCGAAGTTAATAAACTTTGAGCCCGTCATTTCGGTTTTACCTGTTAACATATTATGCTATTTCCGCCACAGAGTTTGAAAGATTTTCTTTGACAGTCTCGTACTGTTTTCAAAGCTGAACTAACGTTTTGTTTTGTCTCTGCAGTTGTTGACGTTCAGAACGTTCAACTTGCACTCTATCGTTACGATAGAGAAAGAATGTTCACGGTTTCACGTTGCAGTAAGAGTAACCGTGTCTAGCGTTTTGTTCATTCTTTCTTAACTTAATGGTTTTGATCCTAATAAAGGAACTTTTCAGTTTTTTTCCTTTAACAATAATATGTTTTACCGATATATATGATTGGGCTCTTCTCTCAGGTTCTAAGTCAAGAGAGAGAGAGAGAGAGAGATAGATAGAGACGGAGGGAGAAAGAGGATAAACGTTTCATTCAAGCCTGCCAGGCGTACGAGTAACGTCGTTATCGTTTTTTTGCTCTTCTCCCTAGTCTCTTTAGGGGAAGAAACTAAACGTTTCTAGAGTGATCTAGTGTTTAGTCTCTTTCCAACCACTGATTTATCTTTCATTAGATTTTTCTGTTACATTGTAATTCTGTTTTCGCAATTACTAACTTTGAGAAAGGATAGAATTGCGTATTTCAGGTACAAACCACTTAAAGTTTCGAGTTCAGTGAAATAAGTGCAAACAGAAATCAAAGTGATAAGTGATTAGTGCGTGAGGGTACTTTTGTGCGCGCCAGTCGTCCTCCCAGTCCGGGACCTCTTGCAAGCTCCCAAGCCCAGGGGAGAAGCAATGTCGAAGGGCATAAGGGTTCAGCAGGCCTTGATCGGCGCACAGAAGTATTCTCGGTGGTTGTGGGCGTGTCTTACCGAGACCGTCACTCCCACCCGCAGACGATTGAGCCCTTATTTTGCTCGTCTGCAGAAGAGATTAGGGGAGAAAATAAAGGCAGAGTAACGCTGGTCTCAGGTCTCAAGACTTCTTAAACGTTAAGTCCAGACCTATGCCAGACGTACGAAGTTAAAGTTCACAACCCGAATGCAGTCATTGGGTTAGCTCTGACTCTCCTCAGTCATCAGTTGATTACACTCCGACTAAGAGGAGTAAGGTTCTTCCACAACAGATCTCTGCTGTTAAGGCTTTACCTCAGCAGAACTTAGTGTCTGCCGACCCCAAGTTAACTCTACTGCAGTCCATACAGTCACAACTTTCGGTCTTGATGCGTGAGTGTCGGGCTGAGAGTGTTGCACCGCCTGCACTCCCTCCACCTGTTCTCGCTGCACCTGTGCTCGCCCAGCCTGCACCTGCTCCGCCTGTGCTCGCCCAGCCTGCACCTGCTCCGCCTGGTCGCAGCACCATCTGCCAGGCGTACGATGTTGTGAACTCTACTACAGTCCATGCAAGCACAGCTTTCGGACTTGATGAGTGAGTGTCGGGCTGAGAGTGTTGCTCCTCCGCCTCCGCCTACACTCCCTCCTCCTACACTCGCTCCGCCTGATCACAGTACCATCTGCCAGGCGTACGATGTTGTGGACTCTACTACAGTCCATGCAAGCACAGCTTTCGGACTTGATGAGTGAGTGTCGGGCTGAGAGTGTTGCTCCTCCGCCTCCGCCTACACTCCCTCCTCCTACACTCGCTCCGCCTGATCACAGTACCATCTGCCAGGCGTATGATGTTGTGGACTCTACTACAGTCCATGCAAGCACAGCTTTCGGACTTGATGCGTGAGTGTCGGGCTGAGAGTGTTGCACCTCCTGCACTCCCTCCACCTGTTCTCGCTGCACCTGTGCTCGCCCAGCCTGCACCTGCTCCGCCTGTGCTCGCCCAGCCTGCACCTGCTCCGCCTGGTCGCAGCACCATCTGCCAGGCGTACGATGTTGAACCACTTTCGGAGTTTGCTGTTCACAGTGTTGTTCAGCCTCAGCCTTCTTTAAGGCAACCCTTGCTTTGGGATCAGGAGAGTTACACTCTTCCTCCTCCTCCCCTTGCTGCTCCACCAGTGGTGCAACTCTCGGTTGGGGTACAACAACCTCTCCCCTCCGTGAGTCTGTCTGCTCAACCAGCGCTGCACCGAGTTCAACCCTCATCTAGGCAAGCTCATCTACACCATGCACTTGCGCCTCAGGCTAGAACTTTACCTTGTTCTGCGCAGCCTCAACCTTCTTCCACTCATCTCTCAGGAACAGGAACGGACTACTCCGCCTCCGTCCTCCGCTCAGCTGGTGCAATCCTTGGGTGCAACTCTTGCTAGGAGTCAACCTCCTTCACCCTTGCACCTGCCTTCTGCTCCGTCTGTTGTTCAGCCTATGCAGTCTGAACCTCAGGTTTTCCCTCAAGTTGAGGAAACCTCTGTTGTTGTTCCAGCTCGTTCTGACTCTGCTGTTCAGCATACCATGGTTTAAACCCCATGCAAGCATGCATAAAGCACTCTAGCACTGGTCATGGAATTTCTGAGAAATGTTAAACGCCATGCACACGCTCTGCTTTCCTTTCAGCAGGCTCTGCTTACAGCAGGCTCTACTTACTACATGCTCAGCATTCAGCATGCTCTGCATTCAGCATGCTCTGCATACAACATGCTCTGCTTACAGCATGCTCTGCATTCAGCATGCTCTGCATACAACATGCTCTACATACAGCATGCTCTGCATACAGCATACTCTGCATACATCATGCTCTGCATACCTTACCGCATGCTTCTCAACACATCTTGGGTTGTTGCCAACTCACTAGACTGTCAAGCAGTTTCATAACGTTGCCTTCTAGTCTGCTGCTTTGCACCAGTGAACCCTCACTCAGAGAACTTAGCTTTTCTAGGATAAGGTCCCTGTAGATGAGAAAGTTCTTTTCTCCCTCCTTCTGATATTCCCTTGAGGACTCTGTCATTTGGAGGGAGCCTTTAGCTGCATAACCTCTTATGGACTTTTATTTAAGCATAACATGCTTACAGGGAAGGTAATGGTTACACTTCAGCCGCTAATCCCGTCTGTTACCACACCTGCTCCCATAGACCTTGAGCTGTGTTGCATGACATGCAGTCCAAGCTTAGTCCTTGTTAGAGGATTTTTTGTTTACGGAGTCAATGTGTCACGGGGAAGACGTTCAACAACCAACAGAAGGGACTTGTTGTGACGCAGTGGGCAACCTCAGCAACCCGTTAAGGAGTTGTCTGTACGACCCAGACAGTCTAGACAGATTCGGGTTGTCACTGTACTTCCTCGCTTGCCCATGATTGACAGTTTACAGACTGTGCAGCAGTATCATGATCTTGTGTCCGGCTCCGTCAGACGACTGGCTTTTAAGAGCTCCCTCAAGTCGTCGCTGTCTGGAGATTTTCAAATGGACTATGGATCTGACCAAGGAACTGGGCCTCCTGGTCAATTTTGAGGAGTCTCAGCTCGTTCCATCCCAGACCATTGTCTCCTTGGGTATGGATCTTCAGAGTCGAGCTTTTCGGACTTGTCCGTCGGCCCCAAGGATCTTCCAAGCCCTAGAATGCATCCAGAGCATGCTGAGAAGGAACCGATGCTTAGTCAGGCAGTGGATGAGTCTAACAGGGACACTTTCATCGCTGGCCCTGTTCATCGAGTTAGGGAGACTCCACCTCCGCCCCCTTCAGTATCATCTAGCTGCTCACTGGATAAAGGACATGACGCTAGAGACGGGCTCAGTTCCTGTTTCCGAAGAGATGAGGTCTACTCTAACGTGGTGGAAGAACAGCATTCTTCTCAAGGAAGGTCTACCATTGGCTGTTCAGCCCTCCGACCACCGTCTCTTCTCGGACGCATCGGACACGGGCTGGGGTGCGACACTGGACGGACAGGAATGCTCGGGAACATGGAATCAGGAGCAAAGGACACTTCACATCTATTGCAAGGAGTTGTTGGCAGTTCATTTGGCCTTGATAAACTTCAAGTCCCTCCAGCTTAACAAGGTGGTGGAGGTGAACTCCGACTACACCACAGCCTTGGCTTACATCTCCAAGCAGGGAGGGACTCATTCGAGGAAGTTGTTCGAGATCGCAAGGGACCTCCTCATTTGGTCAAAAGATCGAAAGCTCACGCTGGTAACGAGGCTCATTCAGGGCGATATGAATGTCATGGCAGATCGCCTCAGCCGGAAGGGTCAGGTCTTCCCCACAGAGTGGACCCTTCACAAGAATGTTTGCAGCAGACTTTGGGCCCTGTGGGGTCAGCCAACCATAGATCTATTCGCTACCTCGATGACCAAGAGGCTCCTCTTGTATTGTTCTCCGATTCCAGACCCAGCAGCAGTTCGCGTGGATGCCTTTCTGCTGGATTGGTCCCATCTCAACCTGTATGCATTCCCGCCGTTCAAGATTGTCAACAGGGTACTTCAGAAGTTCGCCTCTCACAAAGGGACACGGCTGACGTTGGTTGCTCCCCTCTGGCCCGCGAGAGAATGGTTCACTGAGGTACTGCAATGGCTGGTCGACGTTCCCAGGACTCTTCCTCCTAGAGTGGACCTTCTGCGTCAACCTCACGTAAAGAAGGTACACCCAACCTCCACGCTCTTCGTCTGACTGCCTTCAGACTATCGAAAGACTCTCAAGAGCTAGAGGCTTTTCGAAGGAGGCAGCCAGAGCGATTGCCAGAGCAAGGACGACATCCACTCTCAGAGTCTATCAGTCTTTATGGGAAGTCTTCCGAAGCTGGTGCAAGGCCAATGCAGTTTTCCTCAACCAGTACCAATGTAACCCAGATTGCTGACTTCCTGTTACATCTAAGGAACGTAAGCTCCCTATCAGCTCCTACGATCAAGGGTTACAGAAGTTTGTTGGCAGCGGTTTTCCGCCACAGAGGCTTGGATCTTTCCTCCAACAAAGATCTACAGGACCTCCTTAGGTCTTTTGAGACCTCAAAGGAACGTCGGTTGTCCACTCCAGGCTGGAATCTAGACGTGGTCCTAAGGTTCCTAATGTCATCAGGATTTGAACCGCTCCAATCAGCCTCTTTTAAGGACCTCACATTAAAAAACTCTTTTCCTCGTGTGCTTAGCAACAGGTAAAAGAGTAAGTGAGATCCACGCCTTCAGCAGGAACATAGGTTTCACATCTGAAACGGCTACATGTTCCTTACAGCTCGGTTTTTTGGCTAAAAACGAGCTTCCTTCCCGTCCTTGGCCTAAGTCGTTCGAGATCCCAAGCCTGTCCAACATGGTGGGGAACGAACTGGAGAGAGTACTTTGCCCAGTTAGAGCTCTTAAGTACTATCTAAAGGTCAAAACCATTACGAGGACAATCAGAAGCCTTATGGTGTGCTATCAAGAAGCCTTCTCTACCAATGTCTAAGAACTCAGTTTCTTACTACATCAGGCTTCTGATTAGAGAAGCAAATTCTCATCTGAAGGAAGAAGACCTTGCTTTGCTGAAGGTAAGGACACATGAAGTGAGAGCTGTGGCTACTTCAGTGGCCTTCAAACAGAACCGTTCTCTGCAGAGTGTTATGGATGCAACCTATTGGAGAAACAAGTCAGTGTTCGCATCATTCTATCTCAAAGATGTCCAGTCTCTTTACGAGTACTGCTACACCCTGGGTCTATTCGTAGCAACGAATGCAGTAGTAGGCGAGGGCTCAGCCACTACATTCCCATAATCCCATAACTTTTTAACCTTTCTCTTGAATACTTTTTATGGGTTGTACGGTCGGCTAAGAAGCCTTCCACATCCTTGTTGATTTGGCGGGTGGTCAATTCTTTCTTGAGAAGCGCCAAGGTTAAAGGTTGTGATGAGGTCCTTTAGTATGGGTTGCAGCCCTGTATACTTTAGCACCTTTGAGTTGATTCAGCCTCCCAAGAGGAACGCTGCGCTCAGTAAGGAAGACGATCTTATTAAAGGCAGAGTAACGGTTCAAGTCGACTTCCTTACCAGGTACTTATTATTTCATTGTTATTGTGGATAACTGATTATATGAAATATGGGATACTTAGCTATCCTTTAATCTTGTACACTGGTTTTCACCCACCCCCCTGGGTGTGAATCAGCTACATGATTATCGGGTAAGTTTAATATTGAAAAATGTTATTTTTATTAATAAAATAAATTTTTGAATATACTTACCCGATAATCATGATTTAATCGACCCTCCCTTCCTCCCCATAGAGAACCAGTGGACCGAGGAATAATTGAGGAGGTGTCAACAAGAAGTACTTGAGTACCTGGCCACAGGTGGCGCTGGTAAATACACCCCCTTCTAGTATTGTGATAGCTGGCGTATCCCTCCATAGAATTCTGTCGGGCAACGGAGTTGACAGCTACATGATTATCGGGTAAGTATATTCAAAAATTTATTTTATTAATAAAAATAACATTTTTACGGATAATGTCCGATTAAAATTACGCTTATTTAACAGTGTACCTAATGAAATATATACTGTATGCTCGACAAGAATAACAGGAGAGAGAGAGAGAGAGAGAGAGAGCAGATTTAATCTTGTCTTAATCCAGTGAGATTAGTGAAAAAGGTGAGGATGCACCCTGGGTATAACTTGGAGAATGTCATCTGTCATTAACGGCTAGCATCAGTCTCACTCAGTTTGGATGGCTCGTCTCTAACCGCAGTGTTCATTTTTCCTTAAAGTGGTCGAAATATTTTGACATGGGTACACTGTACAGGGGAACAGAAATCGTCTCAGCGGCCACGACAGAATGGTTTGACTATAGTATCAGAAGGAATATGACTAATCAGGTGTGTGAGGACAGGAGAGTAGAAAGAATAGACCAGACTATTCGGTGTATTATTATTATTATTATTATTATTATTTGCTAAGCTACAACCCTAGTTGGAAAAGCAGAATGCTATAAGTCCAGGGATCCCAACAGGGAAAATAACCCGGTGAGGAAAGGAAACTAGGAAAAATAAAATACTTTAAGAAGAGTAACATTAAAATAAATATTTCCTATATAAACTATAAAAACTTTAAGAAAATAAGAGAAATAGAAATCAGATAGAATAGTGTACCTGAGTGTACCCTCAAGCAAGAGATCTCTAACCTAAGACTGTGGAATACCATGGTACACAGGGTATGGCACTACCCAAGACTAGAGAACAATGTTTTGATTATGGAGTGTCCTTCTCCTAGAAGAGCTGCTTACCATAGCTGAAGGGTCTCTTCTACCCTTACTGAGAAGAAAGTAACCACTAAACAAATACAGTGCAGTAGTTAACCCCTGGAGCGAAGAAGAATTGTTTAGTAATCTCATGTTGTCAGGTGTAGGAGGACAGAGGAGAATCTGTAAAGAATAGGACAGACTATTCGGAGTTAGTGTAGGCAAAGATAAAGAACCGTAACCAGGGAGAAGAATCCAATGTACTGTGTGGCCAGTCAAAGGACCCCATAACTCTATAGCGGTAGTATTTCAACGGGCGGCTGGTTAAGCCATAACCAGAGAGGGGGGATCCAATGTACAGTAGTACTGTCTGCCTTTTCAAAGGACCCAATGACTCTCTAGTGGTAGTATCTCAACGGGTAATTGGGGCTCTGTCTAACCTATTACCTACTACCAAAAACAATTATATTCACTGAGTCTGTCTATGTTGTTTTGTTGTTGTCTTATCGTTATTACCAATGTAATTATTTTTCTTCACTTGTCCTGGCTTTTTTCTATTGCTGTTGGTGTCTAAGCTGATTTTTTACCATTCTTTGATCGTAATATATTTTGTTTGCTGTTGTTCCTTTTCTGTCATTACAAATTTATGTAGGTAGGTTTTTCTCTTTTCTGGCATAGAGAGTGTAAATTGTTTATACCTCTCCGCAACTGACCAGCCTCCTAACCCTACCAAATGTCGTTTAACCTTCCGATACTATCCCTTCACAAGTCCCTCAGTTTTTCTACGTGTGCTGAAAGCTTCTGCGATTTCCAGTCAAAAGCTTGTTTCAATACATGGTTTATAACTTCATCATGATAGTGAAGAATAAGCATGTGACCTCAGTTCAAAGACTTTTCTTGGTATACTACCATTTGAAATAATAGCAATCTGGCCAGTACCTTGAATTCCTTTGTATGTTACCAGCACAGTAGCTCTTTAAATAGATTCTTGAGAAACAGTTTTTTGGAAAGATATTGCACTTAGTGAAACGGTCTTATTTTAATAAAAAAGGTGAATTATGCTAAAGAAAAGGAAAGAAAAGTAAATCAAAGAAATAAACAGTAATATAGAATGTTTCTGTGGTTTTCTGGTAAAAGATGCCACCAGTCTGAGACGGCTTATACTGGCCGTATAGGCTAACAAGAAAGTAAAAAAATTTTTGATTAAGAATTGCCTAACCCCATCCAGTTAAAAATTTAGGCTACAGTATTATTCTTATATATGTGAGGCATTGTTAACATGCTACCTTTTATAGGCTTGACTAGACCTACTATTCTTTTATTTCCACTGTCGATTTGTTTTTCTTCCTACGCATTTACAAACCTTTCGTCCTTTAAATAAGGGATTTGTTTTCATAGTGAGCTGGAACAGCTGTTGATATTCTTAATGAGGTAGTTAACAATAGGTAGTGCGCGCGGGCGAGAAGCTCTACCCTTCCACCTGTTGAAAGTTTGTCACATTTGATTTTGGCTGCAACAAGTATAGACCATCTATTACACCTTTACCAAACTATTTCATCTTTCTTTTGTTTTCATAGTGAGCTGGAACAGCTGTTGATATTGTTAATGAGGTAGTTAACAACAGGTAGTGCGCGTGGGCGAGAAGCTCTGCCCTTCCACCTGTTGAAAGTTTGTCACATTTGCTTTTGGCTGCAACGAGTATAGACCAGCTATTACACCTTTACCAAACTATTTCATCTTTCTTTTTCTTTGAGAAAGTGAATGCTGCTTGTTGATTATGATGGATGTGAAACGATTCATACTTGGGTGTAGATGTATATTCTCTGTGCTTCTTGTTGGGTGGATAATTTTTCGTAATCATTCCTGTGTGGTGGGTGTAGGTCATGGCCTCCTGTGCAGTGGCAGGCATATGTTTTGAGTTGGGAGGAAGAGAGCTAAGACTTTTCTGAGGTCTTTTTTTAGCAACGCCTAAGTAAACACTGAAGAAGCTTTTACTTCTTCTGTCCGCTTATTGAATGTGTGTGCTACCGCCTCTTCTGTGCATATGCCCCTGGCTCAGTCCCTGGGGAGTATGTGTCAGGTCAAAGAGGCCTAGGACCTTCTTGGGACTGGTGGTATCTGCTTTTGTCCAAGATAATGATCTCAGCGTAAGTGCAAGAATGAAAAGTAAGAATGTCTTGTCTGTTTTGATTTCATCTAATAGCAGTCAAGCTGTTATTGAGTTGTATATGATGAGCAATGGAGGTAAATTACTCAACTGAGTACCTTTTATTTACATTGGTTTGTATTGAAGTATCTCCCCAATTCTTTTTTGCACCGGGAACGATGGATAAAACGTAACCATACCACTACATTTGGACCGTCCATTATACACAGTGGAGGCCTAGCTAACACCTCCAATAACTCTATGCTTAGGAAGTTATTATGTTGACCAGGAGTCATGACTTTAGCCTTCATGCAAGACTAAGTACATTGACATTTCCTGTCTGGGAAACCAGCCAGATTGGTCATATAGGGACTTCCACACCTCCATAGGGTAAGTCTTCTATTAAAGGTCAAAAGTTTGTATTATGTATAGGAACAAATCCCAAAACTTTTGATAAATTTTGATAAATCTAAGTTGCACAGCTGCCTCAACCACCTCACTAGTCCTAAGCCAATGGTCAAAGTGACGGATAGTGTTACCTGTCAGGTGGGCGGGCTTCCCTGCGACCTGACAGCCAGCTGTGTTTTCCTCATTAAGAGCTTAATGGCTAGTTTCCAGCTTTGCTGAAGTCATACCCATATTAAAGGTCTCAGGTTTGTATGGTTAGGGAAATTACAAATTGATTAAAAAATTTGATATAGTATTTTATTTTTTCTAGATAAAAATGAACTCCCTTATTTAACATGATTGTTTTATACTCACATTTGTACTAATTGTAGTTTACTTTTTCAGATAAAAATGAAGGAACTCCCTTTGAGTATATGTGAACGTGAATCTGTCATATCATCAATATCTCGAGGGCTTCGCCATGACAACCGGACATTCTTAGAAGTTCGTCATATAAAAGTCAGTTTTGGGAAAGACTATGGCAGTTGTACTGTGACTCTTGGACAGACAAGAGTTTTAGCTCAGGTAATATGGAATGATGAATATTACTGTATATTAGAACAGGTATTGGCAACTTGCAGCCCACGGGCTGGAGACATGTTGTTTTGTGGCTTCTAAGACTTTCTAGGTTGCTAAAACTATATTGTTCCAACACTCCACAAACCTTACGCTATTTATTAGGGATTATCTTTCAGCAAAGAATAGCTATAAAGACTTATAAGCGAGGCGGCAATTACCCAAACCGCTAGTTAGGGGGAGTAGTTGGGGTAGCTCTCACTTGCACACCAGTTAAACCAAATCACTTTTCTTTTTGCTTGAGGACAATGGACAGTCCGCTCTCTGCTCTCAAAAGACTTGGCCATTATATTCAGATTCTTTTTCTTTTCATGTGTGCGTTTCTTTCTTCTGTGTTCTCATGCGTACTTGTCCAAGGACTGAGAGTCACACTTATGGTACCTTCAGGTCCTCGATTGAGACCGACCCTCATTTGTAGTGTCCGACCTACAAGGGGCACCACTTTGACCAGGGTAACACCTGTGAGGAGTGTAGGCAGTGGTCTGCCTGCCAGTGGGAGAGATTTGGGCACCATGGAAGTAATCTAGGAGGAACTCTTTGCCTCCAGAGTCTTCTCTGGCACACACTTACACACACACACCCGCTGTTCTGATCCCGAAGCTCTTGCTTATTTGGCATCTTCTGAGGGCCAGTCGAGTAGGAGTGTAGACCAACTTACTCCGGGGCAACCTTGGGGATCCGGGAACGTTGCTGCTTCCCCTAGTGCCTAGAGAAACCGCTTCGCCTCCGGCCCCGGTCAAGTCCTTCTCACTCTATGCTGCAGATTAGGCTGTCGCTGGATGTGGCTGGGCCTCCTTCCAGGGACGTACTTGAGGAACTTCTGCAGCTTTGAGGCCTAGAGGGGTCCTTCTCCGATGTCCTCCAAAGTGAAAGTCCTATCTCCTGTAGGTGCAGTTATTGATGCTCTGGCTGTCTACTAGGCCCACCTTTTCCTGCTCCTGCTAGTCCATCACGCCTGCTCATCTCCCCAACGATGACCTGCTGACAACGAAACCTCTCGCCACCCTTGGTTCTCTTCGTCCTCCAGGGACTGTAGTCCTCTACGCGCGGCCAGACCTTTGTCCTCTCCCTCCGTTAGGCATTGCTCTACTTCCCGATACTGATGATGTTTTCGCCCTTTTCCTGCTCGTGATCACCGCTCGTCTCATGATCGTTACTTTGCAGATCGTCATTTGCCTGCTCGTGATCAACACATACCTTCTGGATGCTCTACATTTGCTCGCTGTTCTCCTGTTCACAATCAGGCATCACCTCTTGATCGCCGTGCTTTAGCACACCACCAGCTCGCCGCTCGCCATCTTGTCCTCCTACCAGACGACACTCTCCTGCCTAGTGCTTGCCACTTCATCTCGCTGCTCACCGGTCGCTGACTCGTCATTTGTCTGCTCGCCGATCGCCAACGCATTGCTCTCCAGCCTGTTGATGCTCACGTGCCCTCCGCTTGTCCTCTTGCTGCTCACCCGCTCGTCTCTTGCCTGCTCGTCAATCTCTAGCTTGTGATCGTCAATCTTCAGCCTATTGGAGATTTCTGAGACCTACCCTGTCTTTTCCTCCATGATCATCATTTCCCACGCGCGAAATCGAAGTTTCCGCACTTGATTTCCATTCTTTCACAAGCAGTCAAGGTCCCGACCCAAAAACCTAGCAGAAAGGTAGTAGCAGCAGTGGAGCTGCCTATACCTTTTCAGGCTTCGCCAGCAAGAGACAGACGGCCTTTTACCTTCTTTGAAGGGTTCAGGGAACCACCAAATAAGTTTGCTGGTGTTCCCATCTCTCCAGGTCAACCCAGAAAGACATGCAGATGCCTATTTAGATTGATCAAGGTAAACAACCTTCTTCCCCTCAGTTCCAGTTACTGAGGCAGTGTTCCCCAAGGAGGCAATCTCCACCACCAGGTCTCTCCAAGGACACCTCAGACCTGTCAACACAACCCAGCAAGGGCAGAGGTGCGTGCTTTCAACACAACCTCCTAAGCAGAGGTTGGCAGTAATTCCTACCCTGAGGATTCTGTTAGAGAAGTCGGTGTCCTTTCTTCTGCTTTACCAACTGACCTTAGGAGGAGACTATTTCTAGCAGGACCCCAGGAGCTTCGAGGGGTATGTGTCCGAGTTCAGCAGGACATCTCTCACCTAGAGTTAACGCTGGTCCTTACCATGAAGCAGAAGAGGAGGATACCAAAGCTGACTCCGCCTCACGTCGATCTTTATCATCCTCGTTCAAGCAGGGGCTTAGGGTCTTCGTAGATCTCGCTTGTGTCTTACTTCAGACCCTCTCCTATAGTGGTTGTGCCACTGGAGTTCCCCGTCTCCAAACCATCAACGGAGGACGAGGAACCTCCTGCAAGAGAGGTTCAGACCTCTACTGAACGGTTGTGACCTTCCAGACCTTCTGTGCTGGAGGAATACTTGCCGTCTCGCAGAGTCTAAGGACCCCAAGATTCCTGAAAACTCCAAGGCATGAGCAGTTTTCCTGCAAGAGAGAGCTAGGAAATCTTCCCCAGGAGTAGGAGTGTCAGCAAGCGACATTCCCTCAGTTGACAACCTTGACCCACCCCGGGCTCCTATGGGTGAGAGGTTGTAGATAGATGATGACATGGACTCTGAAGATTACTACCTCCCTGGGGCTGCTAGTCATAACTTCCACTCTAAGCCAAGTGAAGGGAGTCAAGAGAATGCTGTCTGGCAAGTCCCAGCCTGTATGAGGGCCATCAATGGATTGGCCAACCCTGAGATGGCTCCTCAGGAAGGCAAGGACACAGTCTTGGACCATGTATATGGTACCCAACAACCACCTAAAGCCAGTGCAGCCCTGCCCTGGTCTAAGGGATTGATAGCAGCCATGAAGAAGGCGGTTTCTCAAATCGCTGGTTCCTATAGCTCTTTTTATGCAGGCTCTGTCCTCCAAACTCCTCCCGCCTCCCTCTATCCAGCAGAGGAGATACTACGTTTGAGCCCCTTACGCCTTTGCCTCTGGATCTGTCTGTAGAGGCTCTCTCGAGGGGTATCCCAGTTGAGAGGCTTTCTGGGCTCTTGGCCTCGTTTTTGGCGTCTGAGATCCTGAACATGGAGAAGGTGGCGTAGTATGCCATGTAGTCCTCTTCTTGGCTAGATCTGTGGTTGGGATCAGTGGGCCACCTTATTAGAACTGAGGCTTTTTAAGCCAGAAGAGGCTGAGAGGGTGGCTGAGCGATGGAGGAAGTCCACTAAGGACCCCTTTCTTCACAGGACCTTAACATCCCAGTCCTATGGTAAGGCTCCTCCACCTACCAGAAAGCAGTCGCAATCCACCAAACTCTCGACCAGCAAGACGGCAGGGTCCGCTAGGAAGGTGTCGAAGCAGCCCTTTCCTGCCAAAGATCCAAGGGGCTCCAAACCATCCAGAGGAGGTATGAGTTTAAAGGTTAAAAAGCCGCTCATGAATGGCATAGGCAAGGAACAGTGACATTGCCCTATCAAGCAAGACAGTGCCCTAGAGACTGACCATATATACATATGATCAGCACCCAAGCCCCCTCTCCACTCATACTAGGACCAAAGAGGGCTAGGCAATGGCTGCTGATGGCTCAGCAGATAGACCTATAAGCTCCCCTAACCCCCCCCATCCTTAGCTCTCAAGGATGGTGAGGTTGCAGCGACCAAAGAAACTAACGAGTTTGAGGGGGACTCGAACCCCAGTCTGGCGGTTCATCAGTCAGGGACGTTACCACATCGGCTACCACAAGGGAAGTGGCAGAGGCTGCTCCTGATAGGGAGGGCAATCTTCTTACCTGCCCACCAGTGGGGGGATGACTGGAATGCCGTTGGAAGAGGTGGCTGCAGCATGGGGCCGATCCTTGGACAGTCTCTGATTTGCTCAGGGTATCGTGTCCCGTTCATTCATTCATTTTCTCTCTCCACTGACTTGGGATCCAGTTCCATCGAGTTCCTACACAAAGGGTTCCGCTAAAGAGTTGGCCCTCCAGGCTGACGTCCAGACTATGTTGGAGAAGGGCACTCTCCAAGAGGTTCTTGACGGCTCCCCATGCTTCTATAGTCGACTCATTTTTGTGAAAAAGGTTTCTTGAGGCTGGAGACCAGGCATCGATCTCTCAGCCTTGAATAAGTTTGTTCTTCAGACTTGTTTCAGGATGGAGATGGAAGACACGGTCATACAAGCGGTAAGACCACAGGACTTCATGTGCACTCAGGATCTCAAGGACGCATACCCCCAGATCCCAATTCGTCCGTCTGCAAGGAAGTATCTTTGGATCATACACAAGAATAGGCAATACCAGTTCAAGGTGCTGTACTTCAGTCTTTCCACATCACCCCAGGTCTTTATGAGAGTTTGCTCTAGTGTCAGCTTCAGCTCACAAGATCGGCATTCGTCTGGCTGATCCTAGGATATTCGGTGGCGACCCTTCTTCAACATTAAGACAGACTGCCCAAGTTTTGTTAGTTTCTGGGGTCATGATAAACATTGAGAAGTCATCCCTGCTCCCTTTTCAAAGACTGGTACTGTATACCTAAGTATGATTATAGACACCAACCTACAGAAAGTTTTCCATCAGACGACAGAGTACACAGGCTGAGAGAGATAGCATGCCTGGTCCTCAGATGAGAAGAGCTTCCAGCCCAGTAGGGGTTGTGTCTCCTAAGTTACCGGGCATCCTTGGTCCATCTAGTGCCCAACGGCTGTCTCAGAATTTGATTTCTTCAGTGGCGGATGAATTCCAGGTGGAACCAACACACCGGCTTCCTGGATACTTTAGTTCCTATGGGACAGGAGCAACTGGTGGATCTCCAGTGGTGGGTGACAGAAGGAAACTTCTGCAAAGGGGCAGACCTTGTCCCTCTCCTGGAATTGATGCCCTACACAGATGCATCAAAAGAAGGGTAGGGTGCCTGCATGCTGCACCACACGGCCTCAGGGCTATGGTCAGAGTCCGAAAGGTACCAGCATATAAATCTCTTAGAGATGAGGGCAGCCTTTCTAGCCCTCCAACAGTTCCTGGCGGGTCACTAAATGGTGTTGATGAGCGACAACACCACAGTAGTGGCTTACATGAACAAACAAGGCAGTACCTTTTCGCAGACCTTATGTCATCTAACAGTAGCGATGTTAAGATGGACAGAACAAAATTCAGTGTCCCTATCAGCTCGCATCATTTCGGGCAAGAGAAATGTGCTCACAGACAATCTGAGCAGAGCGACTCAGATAGTGGGCTCCGAATGGTCTTTGAATCATCTGATATCAACAAACTCCTGACTTTGTTGGGTTCCCCGACTGTGGATCTGTTCGCAATGTCCCTAAACTTCAGGCTCCCGCTCTATTGTTCCCAAGTCCCGGATCTTCTGGCTCTCTGGCAAGTGCATTCCAACAACGGTAGGACAACATCGATGTGTACGCCTTTCTCCCGTTCTGTCTGATGCAAAAGGTGCTCAACAAGACTAGAGCATTCAACAACCTCTTCATGACGCTCAAAGCTCCACTATGGCATCACGCAGAGTGTTTCCCTGACCTTCTGCAGCCCCTGACGGAGCTACCAAGAAAACTCCCTCCCCATCAAGATCTACTCAGACAACCATATGTGAATATCTTCCACAAGGCAAGAGCTTCTCTTTGACTTCACTCCAGGAGACTATCCAGCATCTTCTCTCACAGAGGCTTTTCGCAATAAGTTGCGAGAAGGATCTCTGGATACCTACGTTGATCTTTGGCATCAGTGTACCAGGCTAAGTAGTGGACTGTCTTCTGTGGTTGATGTCGTGGAAGGGGTATCTCTTCCATCGATGTATCTCTTCTATCGATGCCACTATTCCAGTAATAGCGAAGTTCCTTGTATACCTTTGGGAGGAAAGGCTTCTATCTGCCTCGGTGGTGAAAGGCTACTGCTCAGCCTTAAGCCTTGCTTTTAGACTAAAAGGAGTTGATCTTTCATCTTCGTTGGAGTTGTCTCTCGTCATACGAAATTTTGAGCTTACTTGCCCCCAGTCGGGAGTTAGATCCCCTTGGAACATGGTTTGTATCCTTCAGTCTGAAGGGTGTTCCTTACGAACCACTTGGCCAGGCAACAGAGTGCCACCACACTGTGAAGACTGTATTCCTACTCGTGTTGGCTTCTTTCAAGAAATTTAGTGAGAGTAATGGTTTATCCTACAACATCGCCCATTCAAGGGGAATGGGGGGAGGTGACACTCAGATTCGTCTCTCGAGTTTATTGCTAAGACTCAAAATCCGGATTAAGAGGCTTCGTTCTGTAACCTATGATCCTCAACTGTTACTTTGCTCAGTGAGGAGTTTGAGGTATTACCTTAAATGCACTGCAGCAGTTCACTACCTAATGTCAGCATGGGAAAGGTCAAGAGGAGGGTCACAAAAAACACCTCAGCTTGGATTCACTGGGCCATTGACCTTGCAGTGAATCCCGACCATCCTCTTGCTTGTCGACTTGGAGCTCATGCCTTCGGGCGTAAGTACGTTCCTGGCATTTAAATGTAACTACTCTGCGGCGCAGGTATTACAAGTAGGGTTGTGGAAGCGTCAGACGACATTCACCGCCCACTACTTGCAATACGTGATCCACAGGAGAATAAATGTTTCCCATTTTTCCTGTGGTGGCTGCACAACAAGTGGTTTAGAATGCCTCCGGCTCCTTGATGGACAAGTAGCAGATGGTTGAGGGCATAGGTTACTCGGGATTAGTCTTGGATGAATGTGTAAGAATGACTGACTCTCCAGGGGAACAGCACCATGGGTCTTCTTCATGCTGCCTTCACCTATCTGCGGGTAATAACCATTTCCCTTTTGTAACCTAGTAGAGATTTCATACTTTTCTACGTCCCTGATACTCCCCACAAGGTGGGTTTTGGGAAACGTCTGTTTGACATCAACTTTCGTATTTGTTGGCATATTCCTACCTAGACAGTTACATTGCTAGTTTTTTCACACATGTTGCCCAGGCTGCTATCCATGCATTGCATAAGGTTTTTAGCGAGGTGTCAGGGTTTTCCTCAGTTATATGCTAGACCTGTATTTGAAAACTCCAGCTCAATGGCCAAGCCAGTGGTCGGACTTTCACCCTTCTAATGGACGAGTCATCCCTGATAGGTACCGTAAGGTTTGTAGTGTTGGAATAAATGACAAATCTGGAAGTAATTTGTACTTTTCCTAACGATACAAACCTGTGGCTATTTATAAAAATTGTCCCGCCATCATCTGTCCCCCATAAGTCCTGCCTGCAATAAAAAAAGTGACTCGGTTTCACCTGTGTGTGAGTGAGAGGGCTAGCTGGAAACCTCCACTACGCCTCTAACTAGCAGTTTGGGTAGTTGCCACCTTGCTTAAAAGTCTTAATGGCTAGTCGTCCAGCTTTGCCAAAAGATACTCCATAATAAATAGCTACAGGTTTGTATCGTTAGGAACAATACAAATGACTTTCAAATTTGTCATTTTGTCAATACCAAAATCATTATTATTATCATTAGGAAATAATGAAAGAAGTGTCAGTTTTATGTAAACTTTCATAGTAAAACGAAACCAGGAAGAATTGCAAAATAAAAAATCGGTATATATTGGGCGAATATTTCTTTCATATCCGTATTATCATGCAACCCTCCCTCACTTTGATATTGTAAAATGTGGCCCCCAGTTGACTAACAGTTGCTCATGCCAGTTTTAAAATAAGATGAAATGATAAATATTGTGTGCATAACAGTGCATTGCATATCTTGTTTGCATTTTCGTAATGGGATGGAAATGGATATTTTGCGTATTATGCAAGATAGTAAATATTTTCAAATTGCTTAGTATTTGGTTTAAATGGTATTCAAGGAAAACCTCTTAATTCCAAAACAATGGCAAGGTAGTTTAAATTTTTAATGCATTATTTTAATTTGCATTGTACTCTATTGTTACACTTTGATGGCAGCATATTTATTTTTTATCCATGAATTATTTTATCAGGTAACCTGTGAAGTCGTAGAACCCAGGTCGTCACGTCCTAATGAAGGGAAAATCTCAATAGCAGTTCACTTGTCTCCCATGGCAGCCCCACATTTCGAAGCTGGAAGGGGTATCGACCTTGTGGATGAATTACAACAAGTTCTTGACAGGAATATTAAAGAATCAAGATGTCTTGATGTTGAGTCCTTGTGCATCATGGCGGAAGAAAGTGTGTGGCAGTTTCGTGTTGATGTTACTGTGAGTATTGATTACTATATCCTAGTCCCTACACAAATACAAACCACCGTCTTTTAATAGGAGTATGACTTTAGGATAGTTGGAACGGTCGCTTAAATTTCTAATGAAGTAGTTATAGTAGCTGGTAAGGTGGAGGGTAGGGGTCTTATTTGTCAGGTAAAGTAACCTTCACTTAGATTTTGGCTGCAGTTCAGTACACACCCACTGCTCTGCTTCCTCTTAATCTGGCTGTTTAAATATATTGTGTTTTCTTTCAGATTGAATAAATATTCTGGCAGATCGTCGTATACCGAGGTACAGTACATTAATGAAAGAAGCCAAAGATATGCAGTGCTTCCTAATAATTGTGAGACAGTTTTCTGAGCTACTTGCTGTTCTATCCATTGTGTGTGTAGCCTTACAATATCAATGATAACATGAACCTAAGTTAGTTAGTTTTCCTTCAACGTTGCTGGAGCTCCGTCAGAGAAAGAGTTTGCTGCTTCCAAGTGTGAAGAGGAAGGACACTGCTTTTTTTCTTTCCTTCATTGTCGGGACAGTGTCTTCCGATCCTAATAAGGCGCTAAAGAGTTGTTTTACTGTTGGGGTCTCTTTCCCAGAGTGAACGTTGTCATCCGGCTGCATGACTGAAAAAGTCGAACTTCAAGTCCTGCTTTTCCCTACCCCTTCTTCTGTAACTTCAAGGAAAAGAACAAGTAGAAGATGTCATCGAAGAAGTCCAGCAAGACCGATCGATAGGAGTTACATATGCTTTGTTCACGAGGTGAGATGGTAGATGCCTGGAACATTCCTATCCCTGAGTAGACTTATTTGTTTGTGATACTGGTGCTCACGCATCTTCTACCTGTGTTCTGTTTCTTACAAGAATGATTGATCATGCACCATTGATAGGAGTAAAGGGCTCTGCTCTTCTTTCCCCTTCGTTGATGATCTGTTTCTTACAAGAATGATCATATATTATTGGTAGGATTAAAGGGCTCTGCTCTTTCTTTTCCAGGATAATCTGATCTTTTAATTTTTTTATTAGGAGAGTGAGGAATGGTTCATTCCGAGCACTTTCCCCTATCAGGAAATAGTATCAGCCCACGCTGTGAAGACTACCTGTGCCCTGTTTCAGTCTCAGGACAGGTTCATGCAGAAAACTCCAGAAGAAGTATTGCCATTCCTGCTCCTGATTCTGTACACACTCACGAGTGGTAGGTATGAAGGGTGCTGCCCTACTTCCACTTTTCTGGATGATTGACCTATCCCACCCACCCTGGGAGGAGAGAGTAGGAGCTTGTGCTGAAGAAGCATCAGTACACACTATTCCTGCACCTGTACTGGGTCATATACTGCGGGAAATTATCCCACAGTAGGAAGAGATATCAGCACGCATAGCTCCTGGTCTCGTACCAAGAACAGTGCACTCGACTGTATTTCCAGATGCACCTCTGGCAATGAGGAAGTCATTAAGGTCTAAGAAGGCTGACTAAACTCTGGATATTGAGTATATAGAGAGCGTTTGTACTCAGTAAGATAATCGTAGTACATTCTTTCTTACAAATATGCTAGGGTACGAGTTACATGTATTGACATGCCTGCTACCGAGACTAAGCACGTGCACCCTTGATCAGGATGAGAAGCCCTGCCTCCATCCCATTTCTTTGCTTAAATAGTTCCTTCGACGACATCTCAACTATAAGAGCATGGTGGAGCGTACGATCGAGATGCCTGATAATGTTAGCATACTGTCTTACCTCAGCTGACCAATCTCACGAGATCACTTACTACAAGACCATTTACGGTGTCCACTATCCAGGCCTCTACACTGCCTATCTTCATGCTCTCAATTTTCACGCTCCTGATCCTCATGTGCCAAGTCTCTACATGATCAGTCACTGCTTGAGCTTTCTCGCTGTAATCAATCATTAAGTGTTCTGTCGTCCATGCTATTGGGTACCTTGTGATTTTGGTCACCACGTGATTGTACACCTACGATCAGGACCTTGCGATTGGATTCCTCGTACCTGTCTTTCAGGAACTTTATGGGTAAAATTTTCCTGTATGGGCATCATTACAGCCTTTCTAGTCTCCAATACTGGAGAAGGCAGAAGCTATGATAATTTTCATTGGTTGTACAGGCTATGAGATCTTCCCGTTACGAGTGCAAAAGTTTTCTCGTAGTTTTTCCCCTCGTGTTTCGTCTTCACGGGAACTTTCCGATTGTGATCACTCAGCCCCAAGACTGATGTCCTTGCGCTTGTGCACCATGATTAATTGCTACGTGATCATTCCGTACTTGATCGGCCTGTGACACTACTGGGAACCACACAATTTGGAACCTTGAGATAGGGAACACACATTTGGAACTTACACTCATTTTTTTGATGGATGGATACTTTCAAGTCGCCAGGGAATTAGTATACTGTACCTGTCACCTGTTTCAAGTTTCATGCTATTCTATGCTCATGACCACCCTGCGATCTCTGGCCTCGGGAGTGGGACATGACCTTGGTCCTGAAGGCTCTGACAAGTGCCCCACTCGAACCTTTGTGGAGGTTGTCAGACAGGTATCTGACTCTCTTTATGCTAGTCTTAGCATCAGCAGAGGAGCGAGTGAGTTCACATTCTCTCTTATGTAGTCCCCCACACATGTGAATGGAAGGATGTGCTGAACTTCGTGGCCAAGATGCAGAATCCAGCAGTGCATAACCCATGTTTGAGTCCTTTTTCCTCCCTCTGGGAGGTATTAGTTTGTGATGGAGACAAGATGCTCGTGGTCCCTTGAATGCTCTGCTGTGCTATCTGAAAAGAACCTGACACCACTTTTGTTAGTGCTTGTAGGTTCAAGAAAGAGGTGTCAAGGAACCCGGTGTCTTTTTGTCTTCATGAAACAATCCGTAGACCCTACGCCCCGACTGACGAGAGGGTCAAGGAGCCAACCAAGAACATGGCTCACAAAGTCAGGGATATTGCCCCCACTCTTGCTTTTAAAAGAAACATGTCGGTGAGCCAAGTGTTGAAGACGGGGATCTGGAAAAGACAGACGACTTTCAAGGCCTTCTACCTGTGAGATGGCATCCGCAAGTTCCTTTACAGCTTTATGCTTGGACCTATGGTGGCTGATCAAGCCATTGTGTAGCAAGCCCAGCTCCCTCATGGGACACATTGCATCTTGTCTATGGTAACGTTTTGCCTTAGGAATGTGGAATGAAAGGTAGTATAACATGCTCTTCTTTATTCTTTTACCCCTCTCTTGGGGGTCAACGGTTGAAGCATTACGAGCTGGTCAGACCAGATGCTGGAAAATTACACTTCAGAGCCCCATTCTTTGTAATCAAGTTGCATGGGGGATGTTGACTCTGATGCCAGACTATTATTCATATACCAGGTTTTTGATTCTTACTGACGTCTCCTTCGGAGTTAGGGTTTCTTTTTACATGGTATGGTACTATTCATTGTTCTACCCAGGGACAATTAATTTTTCATCCTTATGAGAAACAGATAAGGGTGGGGTAATTTTCTTGCTCTACTTCTCCACGGATCAAACCTAGAACACTTCTAGAGGAGATATAGAACCTTCCAATTTTGATTTCAAGGGGACTTCCAACCCTCTTAGTAGTGAGTCTCTTAAATTAAAGGATGAGGGTTTTTTTATGGTGCATAGGAACAAGTAACAAATTTTGAAAGTCATTTGTATTTTTCCTAACCATACAAACCTGAGCCCTTTAATATAAATTTCCTCCTCAAACAACCCCTCGAAGTCCAGGGCCGAAGTATTAAAAGTGAGTGGTGAGCCAACTGCAAAGGGGATGGGGCTTCATGGCCTACACCCACTCCAGTCGGATACCTGCTTGTTATCCATTTTCTACTTAATTAAAGGATTCAGTTTTGTATGGCCAGAAAAAATACAAAAATAATTTTAAAGTTTTATATTTTTTCAACTTGTCGAAAGTTGGCATTTCCTTCCATCGTAAAAGTTGAGAATTTTTCCTCAAAGTAAAGTAAATTTCATTAAAATAATCAGTCAATCACTTTCTATCTTTCTTTTATACAAACACTGGGCATTCCAATATATTATCAGTCTCTCTTCCTTGCTTGTTAAGTCAGCGAATAGTCATCTTTGACACTTTTGTAGCGTCATATGTTCTTTGGATAGCCTTCGATACATCATTTATAAGGCCCCCCCCCCTTTTTTTGTAAAATGAGCTATTTTAGGATATTTTCTTTGTCTCCTGTAGTAGGTGAAGGCATTTGCTGGAGCCTTGGGCTGTTCATACTCATCTCTATGGCTAACAGAAGGCGAGTACTGTATTTTTTAATGATGCTGACCGCCACCTTTTAATAAATACTACAAAGCATTTGGCCCGTAAACTCATTTCTGGCAACACCAGGCAAGAAAAATGCCACATCTCCATTTATATTAATGAAACTTTGGTTTTAACCAAGAATAAATGAAATAGTAGGAAATATAATCATGATAAGAAAGTTGATTACAGTATATCTTCAAAGTGGAGGAAATTCATAATTAGTTAGTATCCTCTTTTCCTTATAGCTAGAGCATATTGAAGTTGTTTTCTACTTCTGCTGCAAAAATTTTGTATCATTGTACTGTACTAAAGGCAAAGATATAGGAAAAATTGTCTTATTTTCACCTGCCATTTATAACGGTCATCTTTATGAATGTTTCTATTTTATAGGTACTGAATCATGCAGGAAATCTTGGAGATGCATGTAACATAGCAGCTGTAGCAGCATTGAGACATTTCAACCGGCCAGATGTGTCAGTTGAAGAAGATGGTCGAGTCACAGTACACACGTTAGAAGAACGAGAACCTATACCCACATACATGAAAAAAGTTCCTGTTTGTCTTACCTATGCATTTTTTGTTATCAATGGTAAAACACACATGCTTTTAGATCCTTCAGAAAAGGAAGAAAGGGTAAGGACAGTCTCACTTTGTTTGGTTTATTGTGGAGAATTGAAAATTTTTTGTATATTGTAGGCCTAGTCAATTTTCTTTTATCTTTGAAAACATCAAGCTATATGATTTGCTCATTTAAGACATGATACCCTACATTTAAATGGTATAATTACTGCTACTTGTTATTTAGCAAAAAGCAACTTTAATTGGCTAATATCAATCTGTTCAAATTATTGTGTAAATCAGGTTAGATTATCCTTTGAATATAGGTAAAGTTGGAAGTTTGGATGATTGTTAATGTTTTAAATCCCTGTTCCTGCTGGAACCAAAACAAATGATAAAATTTCATCTGTTGTGAGTTGGTGCTCCAAATCAGTTAGGGACTTCTCTGTGACCCCCTGAGGGAGCTTAGCTAAAAATAGACAAACCTTATCGATTAATGTGTAAATTAAAATACTGTATGGATATTCTGTACAGTACTGTAGTTAGAGTTGCGATCAAACTTTGACCTTTTAGGAAACAACTCAATATGATTAAGGAGAGATGATTTTCATGGATAATCAAGTGAGATAAGCCAGCCCACAGGGGATTATGGTATTAATCAATATAAAGAGAAAGACACTTGGTGAATATATAATATTTTGTTCTTACACGGATACAAACCCTTGTCCTTTAATGGGGTTATGATTTCAGCAAAACTGGAAATCAGACTGTTAAATATTATAACGAAGTGGTGGTAGTTATTGGTGGGTTGCCTGCCAGTCTACAGGGAAGTCACTTTATCTTCAGCCTCTGAGCAGTACGGACGTACTCTCGGCCTACCTAACCTGGCTAGCTTAATCTTTTCTCTTTATCTCTTTACTTTGTTAGTGCTCTTTTTGGAATTGAGAAACTGTGTGTGGGTATGTGGTCCTATGCTCGAGTATCTGGCTGAAAGTGCATCACCTTCATGAGCAGGAATAACATTGACCCCTATTCTTTGTGAGGAGTCAACATTATTCCTGCAAAAATTTGGCCCATTGATGCCAGTTTAATTGGCGCAGTTCAAGTTAATTTTCAGTGTATTTTTATAATGATATCAGTGCAGTAGTTGAATAAGGAGGTTTTACTGCATAGCTCTTTTCTCTCCTCATGGAGTTTACAGGCTGCTGTAGCTTTTGAGTATACACCCCTGGTTTGTTTCTTGGTGAGTATGTGCCAGGAGCCTGAAGACTTGGATCTACATCTCCAAGTTTTTCAGGGTTTGGAGATGTGTGGTGTTCTCACAGTGATTGTCACACTCCAGCATGTTCTGAAAGCTCTCTAATTGCTGTGCAGAATGCTACTGATGAAATTGCTCTAAGAAACGCTTAGCCTTCCTTAGGTCTGGGAGGTAGGCCCTACATGTCTTTCTTGGTAACCAAAGTTACTTTGTCCATTGTGTCTCCATTGCCTGTGAACCCTGTGATGACCCCAAAGCCACTGAAACCAGTGGTGACCCGAAATAAGCAAGTAAGTGTAATGGCCAAGAAGGGTCTGAAGCCAAAGGGGGTGCTCCTACTGCTTGCCTCTCTGCTACCAATGCCAGGGTGAGTGCCCACTGCTTCTCATGTGATAGTGACACCCAGTGTTGTTGTTCCTGTCAAAGCAACTTACTCCCTGTGAGGGAAAGTTTGTCGATGGTTGCTCAGATCTAAACTCCTCTTTGCTCTGGCACTACAAGCAAACCTTACGCTTTTTCATTCATCCATCTACCACGGTACTCCCTCAAATTTGGGGTAGCCGACACAAAAAAGAACAAATGGAGACTCTTCTACTCTGGTCTTCCCAGCCTGACAAGGGATTTATCAACCGAGTTTGGAGTTTGGTTGGTATTTATAGGATGCCCACCCGTTCCCGTAATATACCACAAATGAAGCTTCATATGCATAATCCCCTACTGCTGCTACCTCAGCAGTCACCTAGGTGACCGGAGAGCCCTACTGGAACTGTCACAATTGCTCACCATTCATTCCTATTTCTAGCTCTCTTTTGCTTCTCACATTTATCTTTCTATCACCTATAGCTTTCTTCACTCCATCCATCTAGCCAAACTTTGGCCCTCTTCTTGTACTTCTCCCATCAACTTTTGCATTCATAACCTTCTTCAGCAGACAGCCATTTTCCATTCTCTCTACATGGCCAAACCACCTCAACACATTTAGATTCATTCTAGCCGCTAAATGATTTCTTACACCCGTTCTCAACCTCATTACTTTGTTCTTAACCGTATCTTATTGAGATGAACCAGCCATACTCCTCGGACACTTCATCTTGAACACATTCAGTTTCTGTCTCTCCATCACTTTCATTTCAAACAACTCTTATCCATATACTACATTTAATACAATCACTTTCTCATACAGAACTTTCTTTGCATTCATTCCTAACCCTCTGTTCTTTACCACTCCCTTCACTGCCACCATCACTTTACATCCTTCATGCACTCTGACATACATCTGCTTCTACTTCACCATATGCAGCAACAACTGTCTCCGAGTTCTTAAACTGATCTACTCCCTCAAGTAACTCTCCATTCAACATGACATCCAACCCAGCACCACCATCCCTTCTCTTGCATTTCATAACCTTACTCTTACCCATTTCAACTCTCAACTTCCCTCTCTCACACACACTTCCAAACTCTGCCACAAATCGACCCAGCTTCTCCTCCGAGTCTGCAACTAGTACAGTATCATCCGCAAACAACAACTGATTCACCTCCCACTCATGATCACTCTCATCTATCAGTTTCAATCCTTGACCAAGCACTCGAGCATTCACCTCTCTCAAAATTCCATCAACATACAAATTGAACAACCATGGCAACATCACACATCCCTGTCTCAGCCCCACTCTCACTGGAAACCACTCATTTACTTCATTTCTCATCCTAACACATATTTTATTGCCTATGATTAGTTCAGCAGTAGCTGAAAACCAGGTGTTAAATGTTTTGCGAGGTGTAACTACCCTCCGCTAGTTAACGGAGGGGGATAGCAGGGTTAACCCACCACCCTGCTCACACCAGCATTAGTAAACAACCGTCACTTTTTATGTCGGCTCGGTGGAGGACAGACGTCTTGCTCCTCCGCTAAAAGCTTAAAATAAAAGATTTCTATTATTGAACTGTGGGTTTGTCCTTGTAATGAAGGGCGCCGTTGTGGCACTTTTATGTCCACTGAGGAGACGAATCCTCACGGTCTCTGCCCTGCATGTAGGGGTCACTCGTGCACGCAAGAGTCTCCTTGTCAAGTGTGTCTGGAGTGGTTACCCTCCCAGTAGGCAACAGAAGAAAGTGAAGAGGGATTGTTCACCTTCGAGGTCAGCCTCGAAGGGGAAGAAACCTCGCCATCATTCTCCGTTGACTCAACCTCTCCACGATGACTACACTTGTTCGACTTCCCTTGGGAGTCAGAAGAGTATGAGTAGTGTTCATATGACTATGGGACAACCTTCCATGTCGAGGTTCTCTGTTGCATCCCAGAGAAGCAGTGCCGGCCGCCTCCGTATGGGAGTCTCCTGAAGAAGCAGTTCTGCCTACCTTGGGGCTCCGCCGTGCAAGGAAAGATTGCAAGAGGTCTTGCGGTGGGGCACGCAATGAGATCAGACTTCTTTCCAAGGGGTTGATTCTGATCTTCCCCCGAAGGCTCCGTATGTCGATGACCGAAATAGTCTCGTGCACACTCAGTTGTCTTGACCTTAGGTTCTGCTCACCCTGACGTTCTCTCTGCTTCGGCGGGTAGGCATGAGCAGTTGCTGACACGTACTCCTCGGAGTGACTTGTCAGGGGATCCTTTTTGTGGCAAACCTAGGGACTAGTTTCAGCTCTGCTCCAAGGGGGGTTCGTGGAATTGATCTTTTGGCAGAGTTCACTCATCCAAAAGGGAGGAGAAGTAAGGTGTTTAGAGGTCCGCCTCCAGGTGTTGGAAAACTTTCCCATCTGAGGAAGGGTCGTTCTCCACCAGGTTTTTGGGCACTCATCCCTTTCTAGGGATAGATCCCGTTCACCAGCTTTTGTTCAGCAAGCTCCTCACCTGTGAGGAGGCTTGCCATCAGGAGTAAAAGGGTTTGATCGTCCCTCGTGCCTGCGGGAGAGACGGCCTTCTCCTGAGTAGTCTCCCCTCCGGGGGTTCCTCCAAGGGCATTGGATTCTTCCATGCCCTGCTCTAGTTCATCAGAGTGCAGCTTTTCAGAGCTGGACAATGATGGTGGGAGGTGATTGCTTGCAACCACTCTTTCTCGTTGTCTCCATGGGACACAGCTTAGCGCTACGTGTTATGTAAGGCCAAGTTCTCGTGAGCTTACGCCTTTTGTTTCTCCTCCTCGTAAGGAAGAACTTGCTTTGCTGCCTGTGCGCAAGCACGCAGCAACCGCCTGCCTTTACTCTCCCTTAGGGGAAAGGAATACTGCGCGCCTTTCTCCTGTTTTGGGGAAAAGGTTAGTAGGAGAGTTTCTCTTCTAGAAATGCTAGCGAGTGAGCGCGCTGACCGACATGCAGCAGGCGAGTCTTGTGCATTGTTGCGCACCCTACTACCCAGTGAGGTGGAAGGGCGAGCGTGCTATTGCTACGCGCGTTTCTCATTTTAGTCAATCTTCCCATCTAGACTTTTGTGTGTAAGAAACTATATTAAGAGCAAAGTTGATTTGTACCTCTGTGGCACACACTGCACAGCGCTCATGTTGATGAGCACACACAGGTAGACTACATCTTACTTGTGCAAACTGAGAAGGGTGTGCTCTCAAGCTCCCCTTATCAGCCCTTGCCTTGACAGCGCTCGCCTGTAGTCGGTCTACTTTGTGAGAGGAACAGAGAGTTCCCTCGCAAAGGAGGGTAGGTTTTCCTTCACAGGCTGATCGATTGTTAGGACAGGTTGGCTGATCTCACTTGTTCTGGGAAGATGAGCACAAAGAAGGTTGTGAGCTACCATCCTTTGGACCTCTTCCTCTCCATGATATTCCTCCTAAGCCAACCAAACAGGCGCGTGGGGCTCAATCGGGGGATACCCCTTAGTATCTGGATCTTGTCCAGGCGGTGAAGCTGGCGGTCTCTGGATTGACCACCCGTTCGCGAAAGTTTCTTCCCCCCGCATTCCTACCAGCCCACTGGAATCCTCCCAAGGGAGTGAAGGACCATCTGATCCCAGATGTAGCAGCGAGGCCAGACAGCCATCTCCTCTAGCACCTCTCAAGCCTCAGACGTCTTCTAGGTATTGGGAATACCTGAAGACCAAGGCACCTACTGACCAAGACCCAGTCTGAGAGAGGCTGGAATTGATTCCAATAATACCAAAGAGGAGAAAAAGGAATCAAAGGGCAAACACTCCCTTACCGGGGGATAACGTACATCATCGTGCGAGTAGGCAGTCAAGGTCTTCAAATAGGATCGTGCATACAGACAAGCATAGGTTTTCGCCTATAGAGTTGAGCCAGTCAGAACCCTCTACCAAGGTGTCAGAGGCTCCTCCTTCTGCTCCCTCTGAAAGAGCAAGACCTAAGGAGTCAGAGAAAAAGGAGAGGTCCTCCCTTCAGAGGGCTTCAACATCTACCCGTGGGAAAGGAAGGACGCCGAGACGTTCCCTAAGAATTGGCGCCTTATGGATGTGTTAATCTCGAGGGAAACGTCACACGCCAAAAGCAACTCTGATGATGACCTTGACCCTCCCGGGACTGCTATGGTTGCCAGCTCAGAGGAGGAAGAACCTCTTGATGACGTCCGCCAGCCCCAAGATCTCGTCCCTGGAGCACAAGGATGCGGATCTTTTTTTTTTTTTTTTTTTTCTCAAGTCGTTGCTTGCATGAGGAGGGTCAATAATCTCGGGGAGCCAGATCAGGTCCTGGCGGATGAAAAGGACACGGTCTTAGACCTCTTCTGCGATATGCCAACGCCCACCAAAACTAAGGTAGCCTTGCCTTGGTTAAGGGCTGAGGCGGCAAAGAAGCGGTCTTATGCCCAAGTGGCAGGAACTTCACGATCTCTCTGTTCCGTGGATTCTTCTTGGTTACTTCCTCCTCTTTACATACAGCAGAGGAAGTACTGTCCATGGCTTTGACGCAAAACTTTTCGTTGGCCAATCTGGCAACTCTGCTAGTGACCCTGTCAACATATTCCATTCTTTGCAGGAACCGGCGTCAGTCTGGCTGCAAAGAATGGAATCGAGATCTTCATGAAATTCCTAAAGACTTTAGAAAGATGATTTATGTAATTTTAGGAAGATCTCTATTAAGGGATTCAGCAACTTCAGATCTATATTCAGGAGATAGAATTAATGCAAAGAGAGTAGCATCATCTGCATATGCAATGAGCTCGTTTTCTAGGGCAAACCACATATCATGTGTGTATAGTATTAAAAGTAATTCGCCAAGAACACTCCCCTGGGGAACATGAAATGTTACATTCTTATACTGTACTCACTATGGTACCCATCAACAACTACTCTTTGCAATCTATTACTTAAAAATTCAGTAATGAATGGTTAGAAAAGACTCACACCCCCAACTGTTTGCCCCAACTGTTTGAGTTTGAAAACAAGGGTCTAATGATTAACACAGCAACAGGCATTGTTAAAATCAAGGCCAATCATACAAACTTACTGTCCACAATCAAGGGATTTTTGTACAGCATTGGAGATTGTAAGAAGCGTATCATATGCTCCAAGGCCTTTACGAAAGCCAAATTGCAAATTAGGGAACAGATGATTATCTTTAGCAAACCTATTCACTGTAGTCCTTTTGCCAATAGACATTAAAAAACTTCAGGTAATACAGGAGTTATGAAAATTGGGTGGTAATCAGTTGGACTTGAGCTACCACAAATACATTTACATAATGGAGTAACTTCACCAATTCTCCAAGTGCAAAAAGAGCCCCTTCTTGCTAACATTTGTAAAATAACAGATAGCCATAGGAAGACAGGGAGAAGATCAAGTTTCTCATTTCTCTGCTTACTGTCACACACATCACCCAGAGCTCGTGGATTTGAACGAGTGTGATGGAGGCAGCGAGGTTGATTTCATAGTGTGGCTAAGAAGCAGAGAAAGAGAGAAGAAAAAAAAAAGACAGCTAGGGCATACGATACAGATTTTTGGCTGTGTATTCAAACAAGCACGAGTGAGTGGATTTGAACGAGTGTGATAGAGGCAGCAAGGTTGATCTTGGCATGAGTGTGGTTGAATAGACAGACTCTAATGGTGTTGACAGTGTTACCCAGACTAACAATGTAGCTGTTGAAAATAAGTGTATAGACTTGGTCAGTGTAGTGGATTCAAGTCATAGCTGCAGTGATGGTTTAGACACTAACATTTTGTATAATGATGAGCTAGTCAAGTTGCTGAGAATTGATGAGATACTGTCTCCGATTTTTAATGAGCTGTATGATGAACCTGGTAATATTTGTAAGAAAACCTTTTGGTTTTTTGCTTTGTGTTTTTCTTTTTATATTGATTTTCCATACAGTATTTCAATTGCTGTTGTCAAATCCTTTTTATTTAAAGATTAAAAGAACTTGTAACAATTTTGAGATAATAACAGTGGCGACCTAAGGCCAAGATATTTGACACCATAACCCATTGAAACTAGAAATAGAATTTGTCAGAGATGAGAGAGAAGAAATGCAGAAAGAGCACTTGGATGTAATAAGAAAGGTTATCCAGCAAGGAATTTGTAACAAAAGAGAAAAATGTTAAGAACAATCAGTGTCAGTTAATAATCTTTTGTCAAGTAGGGAAAATGTGGAAGATACTAGAAAATGTTAGGGATAGTTTCTGTCGGAAGGTGTATTTTCTCTTGAAAGAGGGGATTCAAGAGAAGTAGTCTTGCTTCGGGACACTGGAGCTGCTGTCTCCCTCATTAGGAGAAACTGTGCCAATATGGGCAATAATTAGCATGAAAGAAATAATTATGCTAGGTGGGTTTCCAAACACTTGTGTTGTTTGTCCTTTGTTAAAGTTAAGCTTAAAAAAGTCAGGGAGTGTCTTGAGATGTCAAAATTGTTGTAGTAGACGATTGCCAGTTAATATCATTGACATTGGAAATTATTTGCTACATTCAAGTGTGTAAATCTTATTTAAAGGGAGGTTCCAGTGCCTGAAATGTAGTAACTAAGTCAGGTTTAGATAAAGATATAGATTACATTCATACAGTAGTTTGTTCTTCGATCCAAACGAGCACGAGTTTGTGTATACGAATGTGTGTGATACAGGTAGTGAGGTTGATCTTGGCATGAATGGGGCTAAGAAGACTGAATGACGGTGTTGACAGTGTAATCCAGGCAGACGATGTGACTTTAAAGCTTTAAGTCTTGTATGTTTAAGACCTTAAGTTTGGGTAGAGTTCTTTTTTTTTAAAGAAACTCATAGCTTTACATTGAAAGCTGGTACTCTTAAATTGTTAATTTTTTTTTATGGTATATTTACTTTTGCAATGGATGGGTCACTTCTGTCTCGGTAGTTTTATTTTAATCTTGGGTCAACTTAAGACTTATAATAAGCTCAAAATTGTTCTAATCTGCCTATATTTTGTGAGGTTGCTTTTTTGCATTTTATTGCTTGATGTTTGTAGATGAATTTTTTATTTAAATGTTTTTTGCTGTGTGCTATTTGCTCCTGCATATATTGACTCTTCTTTCTTGTTCTAATAATTGCAGGTCATGTCAGGAAAGCTGGTTGTCGGGCTTAATCCTCATGGGGAAATTACATCTTTAGTTTTTCCGGGACGTGTATTATTAGACCGAAAGGACATTGTGATGTGCATTAAAAATGCATTCCAAACAGCCAAAGGTTTTGCAGAAATGGTTCAAAGATTGGTAGATGAAGATCTGGAAAAAAGAAAAGCATTAGTTAAACCTGATGGTTACACCAAAAATTTATCCTCTGATTCAACCTATGCAAAGCATTTGGTTAAGGAGAGAATTCGTAATGAAAATAAACTTAAAATTGAAGTTCCAGAGGATTCAGATGAGGATGCAAGCAATTCAGTTGGTAGTGAAGATGAAGAAATGGAAGAGGAAGGTGAAGATGAAAGTGAATCGGCAGACAAGTCAAGTGAAGAAAAAGATATATTGTCACGTATCCAGAGCATCAGACAGTTCGCTATTGGAGAATCAAGTGCAGCTAAACCCATGGAAACAGATAGTGAAAGTGAAGAGGAGGATGTTAAAGAAAAACTAACAGGTGATGACCTTTTGTAGCTTTGTAGATAAGTAGATCAGGAAATACTATTGCATTATATTAAACTTTTGTTTATTTTATTCCTTTGTGTTAAAGTATAGCTCTATAATTTGGTATCTGCAAACTATTTCATGGTATTCCTCTTTTTAGTTTCTCTGATTACAGTATCAAAATTTAATTACTACCAATTTTCCTTTTATGGAATTTATTTATTGAATAAATGGTGAGGAAGTTGTTTCTCTTGTTGGTCATAAAAGAGTTGGGAAAACAAAGGCCGAGGGTAAATTTAAAGCTAGACGATAAGGAAAGAAGTCAATCTAAGAATTGCTGATTTCCATAGTGTTATTAGTAATCTTCCTGAGAGGAGGAGGAAGTCTCCTTTTGAGCTTGGCGAGGCAGTAACCAAAAAAAAAAAAAAAAAAAAAAAAAAAAAAAACGGAAAAAGCAAACCCACTTTTCTTGAGAGAGGAAGGGGTTTGTTTGCTAGATAGATTAAGAGGGAAATCATCAATAAAAACAAAATTTGGTGTATTTTATCCTTTCAAATGGGAAAAAACAAATGAAGCCCCACAAGCACTGGATAGTATTTCAAGTTGGTTGAATGAGTTCATCATGAACCTTGCAAAAACTGAGTTGAAGAAAAGAATTTACAATATCTATGCATTAAATCTTCATCAGATTGTAAGTATATCATTACAGTATTAGGAATACTTTATTGTGATTTAGTTGGATAAATCATGGAGATTAGATGTTGGTTACTGCATGAAGATTTTTATTTTACTCCAGCTTGCTGTCTGCCTTCTTAACTTTTACTTCATAAGGCAGTATTGGGTGTCCCCCGTACTTGCACTTTTCTGCTGAATGATCTCTTCAGCCCCAGCACAGGTCCATATTCTCCAAATTCCATAAATCAAATCAAGTTCATAAATTAAGAATGTGAGTTACGGTGTAATAAATCAGTTATGGAATTTTACTCCTTAATGCTTGGAATTGAATTCTTCAAAATTTGACAGAAAATCTGTAGGGAGCGTGAATGGAATTTCAGTATACAGTACTGTTGCTGTAAACAATTGAAGCTTTTAAACATTTTTGAGCGAATTGTTTATCACTAACGCCCCACTTGGCTATTGACTTTTTATTAATTTTTATTTTTGTATAGAATGATAAGATTATTAGTTTAGTGTTTAATGGTGACAAACTGAAATAATTAAATTAAAAATTCTATATGTACACAGCAAAAGGGAAAATGACAAAGTTGGGAATTCAAAAGCAATATTTTCCTTTGGATCTTGCTGACAACTCTGTCCAGTTACAGTTTCCACATTTTTTATATTTTACACTATTATTTTTTAATTTTCATTTCTTTTGGAATTGAGATGAATAATGAGTACAAGAAGTGATATTTTCCTCAACAATATAAGAAAAATTAAATATTTCATATGATCTTAAGGGATGGACATATGGTGTGATTTTATTTTTTTAAGTACAGTACTCAAGGAAGGCCAATTAAAAGATTAGAGATGAATAAATGTATTTTTCATATTCACTTATGAAACCTCTAGGAAGCAACAGAATTTCACTGATCTTCATATCAGAGCTTTCTAGCTCCTTGAGTAAGAGTACACATACATACATATACCAAGGCACTTCCCCCAATTTTGAGGGGTAGCCGACATCAACAAATGAAACAAAACAAAAAGGGGGACCTACTCTCTACGTTCCTCCAGCCTAACAAGGGACTCAACCGAGTTCAGCTGGTACTGCCAGGGTGTCACAGCCCACCCTCCCACATTATCCACCACAGATGAAGCATCATAATGCTGAATCCCCTACTGCTGCTACCTCTGCGGTCATCTAAGGCATCGGAGGCAGCAGCAGGGGCTACTGGAACTGCGTCACAATCGCTCGCCATTCATTCCTATTTCTAGCACGCTCTCTTGCCTCTTTTACATCTATCCTCCTATCACCCAGAGTACTAAGTAAAAAACATAATTAATTTCTTGTATTCAGTTAATGAGTTTATAGAGATCACAGAGTCGTCATCTTTCTAGAATAACATTTGACTTGCCAGACTAATTTTTTTAGGTGAAATGGGAAAATTGAAGTTTGGTAAAATAAAGAAGCTTGTCTGTCGAGATGAAGCGTTGCAACAAGGTGTGAAAAGACCAGAGTTTTTTTAATGTGTTGCATTGTATAAGACAGAAAGCAGCATACAAACCCTCGTCCTTTAATTAGGAATTGTTTCAGCGCGAGCTTGAATTGGTTATTAAAGTTGGATAATAAGTAGATATCCAGCTGGTGAGGGAGTAGGTCGAAGCTTCCCTTTCGTTTGGTCCATTGTCGTGTATGGATGTACAGACAGCTCTTTTCAAAGTTATCAATTTTCGTTCTTTTCAGGAAGTGAATATTGATTGTTAGTGATGAAATGGAAGCAAGGAGCTCTTCTCAGGGGAATGGTGGACTCTGTAACCAGTGTATGGTTAAACTTTCTGTAGATTCACACTCCCTCTGTGAGCCTTGTAGGGGTCATGACTGTTCGCAGTCATCCCTTATGCTGAGTGTAGGTCAAGGCTTCCTGTTCAATGGCAGGTATACGCACTGTGAACTGCCAAAGCGTTCGTCAGTGTGGGACTGAGCCACACCCAAGAAGATTCTGGGAAAGTTTTTCGCTGCTTGTCTCCTTGGGGGGTGCGACTGCTGCTGTAGCCTCTGTGCATATGCCCCTGGATAGGTCCGCAGGGAGTATTCTGCAGGGTTTAGCCTTCCGTTTTCCTAGCTGGGTTGGAGAGGGGCCTTGGGTACTGATCATATGTATACAGTATATGGTTAGTCTCTAGAGCATTGTAACTGTCCATTTCTCTGCCATTCATGAGCAACCTTTAAAACCTTTAAACCTAGAATGCTTAGGAAAAAAAGTGTCCCAAGGATTCCGGACCACGGTCTGGCACCTGTTGAGGCATATTAACCTAAGCAAGAGAGTTCCTTTGTGAAGGTTCTTGCTCTCATTCGTAGATGCGATGCCCTGAGGGAGGTAACCGTGGCACCTTCTCATTATACCACCATGGCTTATAAAATCCCAGTGAGCCTCATTTGCATACCAACAGCAGAATGAGCCTTGGGTACTCTCCACTGCTGGGGATTCTCTCATTGAGGTGGGTAAGTTGGTTTACCATCTCCCCACACCTGAATTCCCCTACCCTTGCGAGTACGTGTGTCGGTTCTCACCCTCGAGTAGCGATCACTTTCGAGCCAGATACCACCTTTTGCAAGAGCCACGCATGTGAGTATGTACACACACCCAGACCACTCCTCCTTGTGAGTAGTACTTTGCATGGATTCAGGATATTGTTAAAGCAGCCTTATCCAATTGAGCTGCTTCAGTTGTGACTTCGGCTTCATCGGTTCAATCCGATGAGCCAGTTTCTATCCCTTTGACAACATGGGTGTCTCCATGGAACCCTTGGGCTCCCAGTTATCCTAGGCAACAGAGGACATCTTCATCCTTCCGTACTCCCTTTAAGCGGTTGCCCACGGCTCGGCCTAGTGCTCTGACGCTGTCGCTAGCACCCTTCCGCACCCATCTGCTCATGTTTCCATATACCAGAGTTACTTGAAAACAAGAGCTGCTGGGGCATGGCCTTCTGATCCCAACTCCATCTGGGGAAGGCTCGGCCTAGTCCCAGTCAACTCAACCAAGGCGTCAGAAGCTGAGACAGGTCACTCTGCCTCCAGGAAATTCCTTTTACTCTATGACTAGCAGGGGATAAAGATCTTCAAGAGAGATCTAATTTGTGGAGTCTTACAGACTCTGCAGTCGAAGCAGACCACACACCCTCTCCACTTCCCGCCCCTAGGACTTTCTTCCACTTCTTGGATCTCATAGTTCCTGGAATTATCCCAACCCCAGGAGGTTCCCAAGTCTCCAGGAACTCCTCTGAAGGAGGCAATGACAACACATATCCAATTGGGGTCCCATTTTGAAATGATCATATAAGCTGTACTTCTCTTGTAGTTTATTTATTTCCTTATTTCTTTACCTTATGGCTATTTTTCTAGGTTGAAGACCTTGGCCCTATAGTATCCTGCTTTTCTAACTAGGGTTGTAGCTTAGGTAGCATTAATAAATACTATTAATGATAATAATACTGTACTAACAACATCTGTCAGGTCACTTGGTAGTGTTGATGAGTGATAACACCATCGTATAGGTGTACTTAAACAAACAAGGAGGTGCCTTCTTGCAACAGACAGCTGTGGTCAAGGTTCTGAATAGACAGAAGACAATCAGATCTCACTATCAGCTCGGTTCATTCCGGGCATAAAGAACATCTTGGCAGACAATCTGATAAGGAAGATTCAGTTAGTTGGTTCCGAGTGGTGTATGGCTCCTCGGATAGCAATCAAAGTCCTGACTTTGTGGGGTTCGCCTCTTATAGACCTGTTTGCACCGTTTCTCTATCCCAAACTGCCCATGTAATTCTCTCCAGTACTAAACCCTCGGGCAGTGTTCTAGGATGCCTTCCAGCATTCTTGGGATGACATAAACATATATGCGTTCCCCCATTTTGCTTAATGTGTAGACTCCTCAACAAAGCGAGATTGTTGTCCAATAGCTCCACTATGGGAATATGCAAAATGGTATCTGGACCTTCTGCTTATGCTGAGGCAGTTACCTCCCATACACGGCCTTCTGTGTCAACCACACCTGAAGATATACCACAGGGCAGTCATATATCTACAACTTCACGCCGGAAGGTTATCCAGCTTTTCTTCACTCAGAGAGGTTTACCGTGACTTGTGGTGAAAGGATATCTAGATACCTCAAGAAGTCCTCTATCACAGTTTATCAGGCAAACTGGACAATCTATACCCCTGATTGCTGAGTTTTTGTTATATTCCAGGAGCAAAACTCTGTTCAGTCCAGCAGTAAAAGGCTATTGTTCAGCCTTAAGACAGATCTTTAGACTGAAAGAAGTCCTTATTTCCTCTTTGGCAGACTTATCAATGCTCATACAGAGCTTTGAGTTATCTTGCACTCAGACAGAAGTGAGGCCTTCCTCCTTGGAATGTGATCAAGGATCTTAGTTCGTTTCAAAGGAGCTTCCTACGAGATGAGTTGAGCATCGGATCGTGACTTAACTCTCAAAATGGTTTTCCTTCTCTCCCTAGCCTCTGCAAAGAGAGTCGGCGAGTTGCATGGTCTCTCTTTCGCCATCACCCATTCAAGGGAATGGGAGCTGGTTATCGCCGACTCAAAATCCAGCTGTAACCAACCCTAGGGCCCTTCCAGATGGCTTGTCTATGGTAAGTAATCGATGATGTGGATCAACTGTTGCTCTGTCCTGTGAGGACACTAAGGCACTACCTCAACCATACAAGATGACCTTGCCCACACAACAATCAGCTGCTTGTTAGCATGGGCAGGTTCAAGAGTAAGGTTACGAAAAATGCAATTTCATCTTAGATCAGGCATTAACTGTGCCCTTACTCCTTCCACTTGTCAAAAGTAACGACCCAAAGCTCATGATGTCGGGCATAAGCACGTCCCTGGTGTTCAAAAGGAACTTCTCTGTGTCAGAGGTGTTACAAGCGGGTGTGAAGCGTCAGACGTCCTTCACTGCTCAATACCTGCAAGACATGACACACTGGCCCCTAGACACGTTCTCTCTAGCCCTGTGGTGGCTCCTCAGGAAATGGTTTAGCTTCCTTAGCTCCTTATAGAACAGTTAACGGTCGGTAGAGGGCAGAAGGCAGAGGTTGACTGCTACCTTGATCAAAGTTTTTTATGGCCTGAACACCAGTTCGTGAAGAATCTATCTCCTATATAAAGAACTAAAGGTTTGTATAGTAAGGAAAAAGGCAAATTTTCAAATTTGTTATTGATTTAGTACCTGTATTTGAAATTTATTTCATCAAATTCCTTACAATCATTGCAATTGTAATACAAGGTTATTTATTTATGTGATAAGTCAGTTTTAGTCTTCAACATCATTTAGACATACAATATACTGTAATAGGATAATATATTTAAATTTGTCTTATTAAATCCAGCAACACTGCTTTTGAAAAGACCTGTCAAGTTACCTAATCAGTTTAACTAGCTGCCTCTGTTAAGTGATGAGAGTGGAATTTTGTAAGCTGCATTGTACTTTTAAAGTAAATCTAGAAATTTTTCATTGCGATTTAAATGGGGCACCATCAGACTTTCAAGGTCTGGTGTGACATACTCGTTATTGGACAAATGGTTTTTTCTTGGAAGTCTGATACTTTTATACACAGTATATGTTTATTTTACTTTGTAGTTTATAATCTAAGTTTAACCATCAGACACTTATACTTTAGTTATTTAAGTTTAATTTTTGAAGTTAAGGTCTAGGAACTTTAATTTGTAGTTACATTAAGTAATTTTTCTCCTGCCTGTGTTTTTATGTGCTTTACTAAAATTTATTTCAAAGATGATAAAATGATGGTGTTGGTATTCAACAGGTTGTAAGTATTGGTTGGCATGACTCTTATACTGTATAACCAAACGCATATGGTTTATGGACTATGACAACGCATGATTTTCTAGCTGTAAGTTTTTCCCTTATTCATTTTTTTCCCTTTTCTTTTTTTGTACAGTATCCTTTTTTCCAGACCTAATTTCATTAGATTTTTCAATTCTCTTGGTAAAGTATGTATGTATTCTTGGTAAAAATTGTAATTGCCGGAGGGAGCTTAGAATAATACTCAATTGCACAAACAACATCTGCCAATAGGTTTAGCTGCAGCAACTTTCTTTATAATTTAGTTGTTCCTACATGAGTACTGTATGCACAAACCTATGTACTTTAATAGGAGGTTGATGCAAGTGCAGCTGAAACTCTCTAGTTGAAAAATTGAAAAATTGTAATGAGGTGCCTGTAGTTACCAGCCGGTGGCTTGGAAGCCCCGCTCCTTCCGCTGGTACACTGAACGGTCACTTTGATTCCTTCTGCCACCCGTTGAGATACTACCGCCAGAGAGTTATGGGGTCCTTTGACTGGCCAGGCAGTACTAGATTAGATCCTTCTCTCTGGGTACGGTTCATTTTCCTTTGCCTACACATAAACCGGATAGTTTGACCTATTCTTTACATATTCTCTGTCCTCATTCACCTGGCAACACTGAGATTCTAAACATTTCTTCTTCGTCCCAGGGGGTTAACTACACGTTCCTCTTAGTAAGGGTAGAAGAGACTCTTAAGCCATGGTAAGCAGCTCTTCTAGAAGGACACTCAAAAATCAAACCATTGTTCTCTAGTCTTGGATAGTGCCATAGCCTCTGTACCATGGTCATCCACTGTCTTGGGTTAGAGTTTTTGCTTGAGGGTACACTCGGGCACACTATTATTATTTCTCTTCCTCTTGTTTGTTAAAGTTTTGATAGTTTATGTAGGAAATATTTATTTTAATGTTACTGTTGTTAAAATATTTAATTTTTCCTTGTTTCCATTCCTTCAAACTTGGTTTATAATTTTTTTTTCTGTAAATCTTGGACAAGTCTCTTGTTCCCATTGACAAAACTGTGCTATGTCTTTGGACTTCATCCTTGAAGGGGAATATAATTTCACAACTTATAATATTGCCATTGGGTCTGAACTTGAGTGACCGGCTAATATTCCACCATTAAGTCAGACCTCCGAGCTTTTTCAACCCCCTACGATTTTGAAAAGAAGACAGTATTGGGAGGAACAAGTTCTGCTTCCCAAAAAAGAGACTTTAGTCCTGTGTATGATGCACACACTGGCGAGCAATATGTCTTAGAGGTTGCAGGTTTTTGGAATGAATCATTGATTATCAACGAATGCACTGTTTCATGCAAACAACGTTCTCTGACTAGATTGGAAAACCCTAGCTTGCCAGACCTTGTTTGTGCTTAACACGCTCCTGATACCAGACAAAATTGAGCTCTCACACAATCCCAATTGAGACATTAGCGAGCCTGTGGCGCGCACGTTAGATAGCGTGCTCCTACACCGGCATTCTTGACACTAGCGCACATAGTGACAGAGCTTCATACAATCCCATGAATATGAGTGCTTCTCTTTCACCGCTCTCTCCCAAAGGAGAGATACATTTATTTCCTTGTGTCCCGAATGCATGATCGCCTTTACACACGTTTGATGATCATACTGCTACCGATGATGACAGACGTGTTCCTTTGAAGCACTCGCCTTGTTACACATCGAGTAAACACGCTAGCAATGAGTGCTCTTTTATTTCCTTCCCAAGTGGACAGAGGATAATTGATAAAGAAGCACACCCGTGCACAACTTCCACTTGCATTCAGCTTAGATCATGATGCTTTCTGAATAGGGGTAAACTACTCCTGCACGACCGTCATTTCGTACTTCCAAGTGTACTTGGTTGAGACACGTAGTTAGCTGCCAGTTGTAAGAAAATGGGGCCGCTGCCCTTTTCTTTTCCCCTATTGGATGATTAGTTCTTTAACCCCTTCACTATGATGACGTTGTTTGACATCAAAATATGCCCTGTGATACACATGATGATGTCCCGGGTACATAATTTACAAATATAAATCATATGGAAGTTAAAATCACTCTTATATCAGACAAATGCATACAGCACATGGTTGTATATCACACAGTTGACACTCAGGAAATTTTACTAAAAAAATCTCCTCTCCTCCCTGATATTAGCCCCTCCTTTCTTCAGCCAACCAACGAATTCTTTAGGATTCTAGCCTTTACTCGTGATTGTGTAAGATCTATTTTAGCCAGTGTCAGTTTTTATTTTATCATGTAGAATCATACCACTCTATCTAGCCTTTGGCAACATTCCCTACCTGGGCCATTACTCAAAAATCGCCATGGCACCCCTATCTTAAAAATGTAGGGATCCTCACATCTCGTTCCACTACCAACCGGAATACTTGGGATTCTAGTCCTTATTCATGTTTATGTAAGGTGTATTTTAGTGTACTGTATTTGTATGTTGTCATAAGTAATTAAATCAGAGAAAGTACTATGTAGCGTTCTTCAACCATCGTCAGTTCTCCACCTCTGACTTACAAAAGTGACCCACAACGTCATCAAAATGTTTTACCAGTAATGCAAGTGGTTGACACACGACGAGATTTGTCTTCTTATTTTATTCCGTTTTTCTCAACTATCACTACTACAAACTAATATAATCTTCATCTCTTATATAAGTGAAACCTTGAGATACGAAAGTTTCGGTATACGAAAAACTAATTTTACGAAAATAATCAGGATACGAAACGGAATTCGCGCGGCTGCCAAAAATTTTAGATTTTTTACGCCACACGTTTGTTTGAATTTAAACTTGCCAACATCGTAATGCTCTCCGATTGGTCTGCACCTTTTCCATCATGCATCTGCCAGCATCTCTCGACTGTTTTGTTTTGGCATTCGCTATCGTTCAGATTTAATTTGTGTTGGTGATTTCGATTTCTACTTATAGTTTTCCTGTCTTTATTCAACCCGTAATTCTATAACCATGGATCCCGAGAATGTTGCTGAAGTTCAAGGAAAGAAGAAAAGGATGCTATTTATGGAGACGAAGTCGGAGATAAATAGAAAGTATGAGGGTGGTATACTCTTGAGTGTGATTGCTAAGGAGTATGACCGAAATCCGTCAATGATAGGCAATATCCTTAAGCAGAAGGAAGCCATCAAAGCCGCAACACCTTCCAAGGTCGTGACTGTCCTTTCTAGTAAGAAAGCCACATTCATGATGAGGTGGAGAGACTACTTCTCCTCTGGATGAAGGACAAGGAAATCGCTGGAGACTCGATCACCAAGGTGGTAATCTGCCCCAAGGCCAGTGCCATTTCAGTGATCTCATGCATGCTCAGGCCGCAGAAAAAGGGACATCGCAGCATGCTCTCCCAGAGTTCAAGGCTTCACGCGGTTGTTTGGAAAAATTTAGGAGAATGACTGCCGTTCATTTGGTGGTGTGGCATGGGGAGGCTGCCAGCTTGGACACGAAAGCGGCTGAAGCCTTTGTTAAGAAATTTGACGAGTTGACTCTCCAGCAGCAGTACCGACCTTTGCAATCAGTTAGCCAACACCGTAATCCTTTCCGTCAAGTCATCCATGACAGAATTATTCCTATAAGAGGCTTATCTGACTTCACAAAGGAAGGATTTCTTCTTGTCCCATGCCCCTCTGTCCCTCTCTTGCATACAGAAAAGATCATTGAGGACTTCACCACTGTTTGAAGAGCAGCCGTTGGAGGAGGACACTCATGTCATCATTGGAGAAGGCACACCTCAAAACTAAGGAGACAAACGAGGACAAGATTTAATAACCCAAGCACAAAGGCCTATCCAGGTAAACCCAGCACCTAAGCTGCCCTTAATCAGATGCCAGAAGAGACAGGTCTGCTACAAGTTTTGAGTGTACAAAAAGCCTAGGACAGGTTACCAAGGCCAAAGAATCTTGTCCTCTCGTCCTCTTACAACTGTTTAGCAGCTCAACATCAGAAAATAGGGGACGAAGGTGATCAGTAAGGGGTTTCATCTGTAGGTACTACGACCCCTGTTTGTAGAGGTAGGAGATTGCCTACAACACCACTGGGAGGTCTGGATCCAAACCCTTGGGTCATTCAGGTTCTGAGGTATGAGTACAGGATTCCCCTCAGCCAACCTCCTCCCCAATTGAGCAGTCCAATAGCTTTTAACTCTTACCAAGAGTTACTGGAGAAGGGAAAAGCTCTTCAGGTAGTTAGAACTGAGAAGAAAGGAAGCAATAGAATTAGCTTTGCTAGTGTCCCTCAGTTTCTATAGCTTTATGTTTGTTGTCAAAAAGACATCTGGTTCTTGGAGACCCATTATAGACCTCTCTCGTCTGAACCATTTTGTAACAAAGACTCATTTCAAAATGGAGACTTCAAGGTCAGTCCTTTTTGGCGGTCAGATGAGATGACTGGTTCTTCTTACTCATCCTGAAAGATGCATACCTTCAGATTCCCATTGCCCCTTAGTCTCAACTCTTACTAAGGTTTTGCTGGGAACAGGAGGAATGGCAGTTCAAAGTATCCTTCAGCCCTGATAACAGCTTAACAGGTCTTCATTCATCTCATAACATCTGTGGGAGCAGCCCTATACAAGAGACTTAAGGATGGTGAGATATTTGGACGATTGGCTCTCCTTGTCGATCTCAGAACAGGAAACCATTCATGCAAGGGACAGTCCTGAGATTTTGACAAATTGGGCATCCAGATCAACATAGAGATGTCAGTACTAGTCGTCAGTCAAACTTGATCTATCCGGTGATGAAGATCGACACTTCGATTTTGAAGGCTTTCCCAGCACAAGATAACATGCAAACTCTACAAGAATGGATTATGACATATGCACCTCCAGCCAAGTTGTGGATGAGACTTATTTGCCTCCCATCATCCCTAAATCTGTTGGTTCTCAGAGGAAGGAGGAGCCTCAGACCACTGCAACGCCAACTCCACAACCTTTGGGATCAAGATAATTTTTTTCAGGTTCAGTGAACAGAGACAATCAGACAGAACCTAGTGTGGTGGTTCATTCCAGTGAACTTGAACCAACATCTTTTATTGTTAATCCCTCTCCCGGATATAATGTTGTTTTCTGATGCTTCAGATTCTGGATTGGGAGCTTCGATAGGGCACCAGTTCTTGTTAGGGAAGTGGACATTACAGGAATCAGGGGAATCTATCAATTAGAGGGAGCTGTGGACAGTCCAGCGGGCCCTCTCTCACTTCAATCTTCTTTGCTCATAAAGAGTTGTCGCGGTGTTCACCGACCACTCAACAGCTATTTCTTATCTAAGGAAGGATGGAGGAACAAGGTATCAGATATTGTACAAACTTGCTCAAGAGAGTCTGTCCTGGGCAAAGGGAAAGAATATGACACTTATGACACAGTTCATATTGGGCTATTCACCAACTGGTGAACAATTTATTTCATCTGTGGCCACTAATAGTGGGTATATTTGCCACCGTAATGAGCTACAGACATAAGGCAAACTTCAGTCCCCACATTGAGCCAGGGTCAGTAGGGACAGATGCAATGCTTCATGACTGGAGGCATCTTCACGGGTACAACGTCCTCCATTTTTCAATATTAATCTTACCCGATGATCATGTAGCTGTCAACTCTGTTGCCCGACAGAAATCTACGGTCGGGATACGCCAGCGATCGCTATACAGGTGGGGGTGTACACAACAGCGCCATCTGTGAGCAGGTACTCAAGTACTTCTTGTCAACAAGAACTCAATTTTTCCTCTGTCGTGCCTCCGGCTAGACCTACTTGGATACGCTGTTGATTCTGGAGTTATTGTTCACGATTTGGTGATGTATTTGCTCTAGAGTTTAGCCTTCGCTATTCAGGAAGCTTTATCTTTAGCTTAGCAAGCTTTTGGAATTAATTTGAATTAATTATGGTGACGAAGAGAGTATGGACTCTCTTTCACTTTTAAATGGCCGACCCTTCCCTTAGACGGAAGTGTTGGTGTCGAAGAGAGTATAGACTCTCTTTCACTTTTTATTTTATATCTCTCCGCCATTTATAGGCCTCTTCGATTAACTTTCCTTAAAAAAAAAAAAAAAAAAAAAAAAAAAAAAAAAAAAAAAAAATATGCGACCTTTCCTAATAGTAGGCGGTCCTTACTTGGAACCGAAGTTAATTAACATTGAGCTCGTCATATCGTTTTTCCTGTTAAGAATTTATGCTATTTTAATTTTATGTTTTGAAGGAATTTCTTTGATAAGTCTCGTACTGTTTTCAAAGTTGAACTAACGTTTTGTTTAGTCTCCGCAGTTGTTGACGTTCAGAACGTTCAACTTGCGCTCTATCGTTACGATAGAGAGAGAGTATTCACGGTTTCACGTTGCAGTAAGAGTAAACCGATTCTAGCGTTTCGTTCATTCTTTCTTAGCTTAAATGGTTTTAATTCTAATAAAGGAACTTTTTATTTGGGAAACCTTTCAGTTTTTTTCCTTTAACAAATAATATGTTTTAACGATATATATACTTGGGCTCATCTCTCAGGTTCTAAGTCAAGAGAGAGAGAGAGAGAGATAGAGACGGAGGGAGAGAGAGGAGGATAAACGTTTCGTTCAAGCGGGTAACGTTGTTCTCGTTTTTTTTTTTGCTCTTCTCCCTAGTCGATAGAGGGGAAGAAGGTAAAACGTTTCTAGAGTTTTATTCTTGTTCCCAGGCTTTATGCGGTGAGAGATTTTAAACGTAGTTTATTTGATCTAGTGTTTAGTCTCTTTTCCAGCCACTGAATTCTTTATCTTTCATTATGTTTTTCTGTTACATTGTAATACTGTTTTCGCAATTACTACCTTTTAATGAAGGATAGGATTGCGTGTTTCAGGTACAAACCACTTAAAGTTTCGAGTTCAGTGAAATAAGTGCAAACAGAAAATCAAAATTGATAAAGTGATATGCGCAAAGTGTTACAGTGTTGCGTTCGAGGGTTCGTCTGTTCGTGCCAGTGGTTCACCTAGTCCGATACCTCTTACAAGCTCCCAAGCCCAGGGGAGAAGTAATGTCGAAGGACTTATGGGTTCCTCAGGCCTTGATCGACGAACAGACGTTTCCCTCTGTGGTTTCGGGTGTATCTACACACGTTGCCGACGTGATCACCCTACCCACACAAAGACGAGAGAGCCCATTTATTCCTCGTCTGCGGAAGAGGTTTCTCGCAGAAACCATGGACCAAATCTTGCAGCTTTTAAGTGCAAGTCGGTCCCTTCCGCGCAAGTCCAACGGCCTAGGTGTAGCCACTGGGTCAGTTCGGACTCGCTGCAGTACGACAACTGCACACCTCCTAAGAGAGGCTAGGTGGTACCGCAACAGGCAGTAACTCCGTCTGTTGCCGCACCAGCTGTTTTAGACCCTCAGTCACAACGGACAGTAGCTCCGTTTGTTGTTGTCTTTCATAGACCCTAGTGGTCCATGCTGCAGACTATACAGTCTCAGCTTGCTCCTTCATGCAGGAGTATCATGCTGGAAGGTTGACAATGCAGCCTGTTTACCTACAACCCGCCGAGGTTGTGCGCTCAGCAGATACTGCGGCTGCCTGCTCCCACACCACACCTGTGAGAGCTCCTCCACCGATGCGCAGTCCTCACTGCCAGACGCATGTTCTTGCTGCACCATCTGCTATCATGCGTGAGCTGCCGCATCAGGAGTTGCCGGGTTCCAGCACTATGCGGCATTCTCCTCAGCCCATGCAGCATGCTCTGCAGACCTTACAGCATGCTCCGCATACCATGCAGCATGAGCCGCATACCATGCAGCATGAGCCGAATACCATGCAGCATGAGCCGCATGCCTTACCTCATGCTCTGCATACCATACCGCATGCTCTGCATACCTTACAGCATGCTCTGCATACCTTACAGCATGCTCTGCATTCCTTACAGCATGCTCTGCATACCTTACAGCATGCTCTGCATACCTTACAGCATGCTCTGCATACCTTACAGCATGCTCTGCATACCATACCGCATGCTCCTCAACCCACCGCAGCCCCTCCCACGCACCAGCACTCTGCTTTTGTTGTTGCCAGCTCCCACACTCCGACTGCGGAGAAGGTTGACGATGCACCCGTGGACCTACACCTCCCACGGTTGTGCGCCCGGCATGGCTTCCTGCTCTCACACTCTTGTTGTGAGAGCTCCTCCACCCATGCACAGTCAACCCTGCCAGATGTATGATGACTCCCACACACAGAGCACTCCGTTGCCGTGCGGGAGCTACCACAAGCTGCCGTGTTTTGACACGGTGTGTCAGCCTCCGCAACACACTGTGGTTACCGCCACTCGCCAGCAGCAAACTAGTCAGGCAGGAGTTGAGGCTTCCCCACACAACTTTGGTTGTTGCCAATTCACTCTGTCATGCAGTTACATGACGTTGCCTTCTGGTCTGCTACTTATACACCAGTGCTGTATGTCCTCACGCTCCTGTTGTGGTTGACAGTTCAGTTTTTGACAGTTCACAGACTGTCAAGCAGTTTCATAACGTTGCCTTCTGGTCTGCTGTTTTTGCACCAGTGAAACCCTCACTGAGAGAACTTAGCTTTTCTCGGATATGGTTCCTGTAGATGAGAAAGTGCTGTTCTCCCTCCTTCTGATATTCCCTTGAGGACTCTGTCATTTGGAGAGGAGCCTTAAGCTGCTTAGCCTCCTATGGACTTTTATTTAAGCATAACATGCTTCCAGGGAGGGTAAATGGTTCCGCTTCAGTCGCTAACCCCGTCTGTTGCCACACCTGCTCCCATAGACCTTGAGCTTTGTTGCAAGACATGCAGTCCAAGCTTAGTCCTTGATAGAGGATTTTTTTTTACGGAGTCAGTGTGTCACTGGGAAGACGTTCAACAACCAGCAGAGGTGACTTGTTGTGACGCAGTGCGGCAACCTCAGCAACCCGATAAGGAGTTGTCTGTACTACCCAGACAGTCTAGACAGTTTCGGGTTGTCGCTGTACTTCCTCGCTTCCCCATGGTTGACAGTTCACAGACTGTGCAGCAGTACCATGATCTTGTGTCCGGCTCCGTCAGACGACTGGCTTTTAAGAGCTCCCACAAGTCGTCGCTGTCTGGAGAATCTCAGATGGACTATGGATCTGACCAAGGAACTGGGCCTCCTGGTCAATTTAGAGAAGTCCCAGCTCGTCCCATCCCAGACCATTGTCTACCTGGGTATGGAGATTCAGAGTCGAGCTTTTCGGGCTTTTCCGTCGGCCCCAAGGATCAACCAAGCCCTAGAATGCATCCAGAGCATGCTGAGAAGGAACCGATGCTCAGTCAGGCAGTGGATGAGTCTAACAGGGACACTTTCATCGCTGGCCCTGTTCATCGAGTTAGGGAGACTCCACCTCCGCCCCCTTCAGTATCATCTAGCTGCTCACTGGATAAAGGACATGACGCTAGAGACGGTCTCAGTTCCTGTTTCCGAAGAGATGAGGTCTACTCTAACGTGGTGGAAGAACAGCTTTCTTCTCAAGGAAGGTCTACCTTTGGCTGTTCAGAACCCCGACCGCCGTCTCTTCTCGGACGCATCAGACACGGGCTGGGGTGCGACATTGGATGGACAGGAATGCTCGGGAACATGGAATCAGGAGCAAAGGACACTTCACATCAATTGCAAGGAGTTGTTGGCGGTTCATCTGGCCTTGATAAACTTCAAGTCCCTCCAGCTAAACAAGGTGGTGGAGGTGAACTCCGACAACACCACAGCCTTGGCTTACATCTCCAAGCAGGGAGAGACTCATTCGAGGAAGTTGTTCGAGATCGCAAGGGACCTCCTCATCTGGTCAAAAGATCGAAAGCTCACGCTGGTAACGAGGTTCATTCAGGGCGATATGAATGTCATGGCAGATCGCCTCAGCCGGAAGGGTCAGGTCATCCCCACAGAGTGGACCCTTCACAAGAATGTTTGCAGCAGACTTTGGGCCCTGTGGGGTCAGCCAACCATAGATCTGTTCGCTACCTCGATGACCTAGAGGCTCCCGTTGTTTTGTTCTCCGATTCCAGACCCAGCAGCAGTTCACGTGGATGCTTTTCTGCTGGATTGGTCCCATCTCGACCTGTATGCATTCCCGCCGTTCAAGATTGTCAACAGGGTACTTCAGAAGTTCGCCTCTCACAAAGGGACACGGCTGACGTTGGTTGCTCCCCTCTGGCCCGCGAGAGAATGGTTCTCAGAGATACTGCAATGGCTGGTCGACATTCCCAGGACTCTTCCTCTAAGAGTGGACCTTCTACGTCAACCTCACGTAAAGAAGGTACACCCAAACCTCCACGCTCTTCGTCTGACTGCCTTCAGACTATCGAAAGACTCTCAAGAGCTAGAGGCTTTTCGAAGGAGGCAGCCAGAGCGATTGCCAGAGCAAGGAGGACATCCACTCTCAGAGTCTATCAGTCTAAATGGGAAGTCTTCCGAAGCTGGTGCAAGGCCAATGCAGTTTCCTCAACCAGTACCACTGTAACCCAGATTGCTGACTTCCTGTTACATCTAAGGAACGTAAGATCCCTTTCAGCTCCTACGATCAAGGGTTACAGAAGTATGTTGGCAGCGGTTTTCCGCCACAGAGGCTTGGATCTTTCCACCAACAAAGATCTACAGGACCTCCTTAGGTCTTTTGAGACCTCAAAGGAACGTCGGTTGTCCACTCCAGGCTGGAATCTAGACGTGGTCCTAAGGTTCCTTATGTCATCAAGATTTGAACCTCTCCAATCAGCCTCTTTTAAGGACCTCACATTAAAAACTCTTTTCCTCGTGTGCTTGGCAACAGCTAAAAGAGTAAGTGAGATCCACGCCTTCAGCAGGAACATAGTTTTCACATCTGAAACGGCTACATGTTCCTTGCAGCTCGGTTTTTTTGCTAAAAACGAGCTTCCTTCACGTCCTTGGCCTAAGTCGTTCGAGATCCCAAGCCTGTCCAACTTGGTGGGGAACGAACTGGAGAGAGTACTTTGCCCAGTTAGAGCTCTTAGGTACTATCTAAAAGGTCAAAACCTTTACGAGGACAATCAGAAGCCTTATGGTGTGCTATCAAGAAGCCTTCTCTTCCAATGTCTAAGAACTCAGTTTCTTACTACATCAGGCTTCTGATTAGGGAAGCACATTCTCATCTGAAGGAAGAAGACCTTGCTTTGCTGAAGGTAAGGACACATGAAGTGAGAGCTGTGGCTACTTCAGTGGCCTTCAAACAGAACCGTTCTCTGCAGAGTGTTATGGATGCAACCTATTGGAGAAGCAAGTCAGTGTTCGCATCATTCTATCTCAAAGATGTCCAGTCTCTTTACGAGAACTGCTACACCCTGGGACCATTCGTAGCAGCGAGTGCAGTAGTAGGTGAGGGCTCAGCCACTACATTCCCATAATCCCATAACCTTTTTAACCTTTCTCTTGAATACTTTTTATGGGTTGTACGGTCGGCTAAGAAGCCTTCCGCATCCTTGTTGATTTGGCGGGTGGTCAATTCTTTCTTGAGAAGCGCCGAGGTTAGAGGTTGTGATGAGGTCCTTTAGTATGGGTTGCAGCCCTTTATACTTCAGCACCTAAGAGTCGTTCAGCATCCTAAGAGGACCGCTACGCTCAGTAAGGAAGACGTACTTAATAAAGGCAGAGTAATGGTTCAAGTCGTCTTCCTTACCAGGTACTTATTTATTTTATGTTATTTTTGAATAACTAATAAAATGAAATACGGGATACTTAGCTTCTTTGTTAACATGTATGCTGGTCTCCACCCACCACCCTGGGTGTGAATCAGCTACATGATCATCGGGTAAGATTAATATTGAAAAATGTTATTTTCATTAGTAAAATAAATTTTTGAATATACTTACCCGATGATCATGAATTTAAGGACCCGCCCTTCCTCCCCATAGAGAACCAGTGGACCGAGGAGAAAATTGAGTTCTTGTTGACAAGAAGTACTTGAGTACCTGCTCACAGATGGCGCTGTTGTGTACACCCCCACCTGTATAGCGATCGCTGGCGTATCCCGACCGTAGATTTCTGTCGGGCAACAGAGTTGACAGCTACATGATCATCGGGTAAGTATATTCAAAAATTTATTTTACTAATGAAAATAACATTTTGCTCTGATAAGGAATATATTGCACAAACTGAGGGAGTCCATAGAAAGCTGTCTTGCTCTGGTCACACCCCTTTGGCTTCAGGAAGACTGGTTTGTGAACCTCTGAGAGTTGTCAGTAGACACCTCAAGGAGGTTACCTGATAGGCAGGATCTTCTCAAACAACTTCGATATGTCTTTCATCTCGGACTACAAGCTCTTCAGCTGACTGCATGGAGTCTCCAGGGAAGTGGCCCAACAAGCTACCTTCGCTTGAAGGTTTTCCACCCGTATAAAGTACCAGTGTAATTGTAAGATATTCAGAAATTGGTGTAAGGACTCGAAACACTTGATCTCGAAGCCAACAGATGTCAAGATCACAAATTTCCTGCTCTACCTTTGTAAAGGAAAACACTTGTCTTTTCCACCCATCAGGGGATACAGAGCTATGTTATCTTCAGCTTTCAGATTCTTTTTCAGGGAGATGCTCTAGGATCCAATCATTACTGATCTCATTAAGTCTTTTGAGATAGAATTTCCCAGAAGGGTGATTTAGGTGTGGTCTCTAAGGCTTTAACTAGAAAGCTCTAATGATGTATTAGTAGATCTTAAGCCTAATCAATGAAAGCACTTTTCCTAGTGGCTTTAACAACTGCAAAGAGGCCTGGGGAATTGCTGGGACTTTCAGTAGGGATGGCTTGAAGGGGAAGGGATTTTGTTTTGAAATACTTGCCAGAGTTCTGAGTGAAAACAGAATCAGTCAACAGTCCTCTTCCTCTCTCAGAGAGAGTGGGTAGGGACAACGGAGAGAGACTTGGGCTTAGTAAGCCAGTAAGAGCTCAGTGTTACTTCGCAGACAGGACGAAACTGATCTGGCTACATCCTAGATCTCCCTTTGACTGTCCTAAACGCCCGAGCAAGCCATGTCAAAGAATCCGATGGCCTTACTTCTTAGACGGGTTATTGGGCAGGCATCATGGCCATCGTCCAATTTCTTGAAATTAAGAGGGAGCATCGGGACCCCACAGTATTAGGGGCATGGCTATTTTTGTACATTTTTAACCAACACATCAATGTTTTCCATCCTGAAGGCTTTGATGTGGAAGTCCAACTCTGTTTTTGCATCATTATACTTGAATGATTTACAGTAGAGTTAGTATGTAATAATGTCCATTCCTTTTGTCCCATTGTGGTGGTGGGTGGAGTCATTGATTAGCTACTGTGGTCGCTGTTCCCCCTCCACTACTTGACTTGGGAGATGGAACTGTGAAAGCATACCATACTACCTCAATGGGAGTGACACCTTGAGAGGTAGAGATCATTCAGTGCAAGTCCTCATGCATCATCAATTAAATTCCTTCGGTGGAAGTGACACTTTGAAGAGCCTAGATTGTTGAATGCAGGATACCAATCGAACCCCTTTAACAGAATAGATACCTTGGAGGGTCTAGATTGTTGAGTACAGGACCTCTTTCACAATGTCATGAGTGTCTGAAACATGACCAAACAGTTGGGAACCACTATACCTGTGGCTTTGTGATCAGAGCAACCATAGAAAGTGCCGAGGCAGTAGCCCCTATGAACTTAGCCCTAACATGGGGACTGACTGATAAACTGACGATCATGCTGTGATACACCAAGTCGTCACAAGTCAAACAGGCAACCTTCCTAGCATCATACTGATCATTTCCTCTTATCTTAAATATGGGGAATCAGCAGATATTGACTGTGCTTTTGAATATTAGAGAATTACAATTTTAATTTCAAAATTAGTTTTCTAATACTCATCAGCACAATCAACATCAGATGGCCTCACACCTACCTCACTATAAATGATTATGTAGGACCAGGTCTTCCCTACACTTGCAGAAGATCAGAAGTGGCATTTCTTGGTGGTGTAACAGGGTACTACCCATTTGGTTTGCAGGAATGATACTATACGAGTCCCGAGTGCTCTTGATCGCCTTACATTGCTCTGCTATTGCTTTTTAGGTCACTCGACTAAAAAATGCGAGTCAGTGGATCGCTGTTGTCAGAAAAGTGATGGCCAAAAGAAACATGGTGGCTTGATAACTAGCAAACGACATGCATAGACAATTATTAGAATGTTACTATGCTATGTACATTCACCTGTTCATTGCTGTAAATTAATACTGTATAATCATAGACAGTTCTATCATTGATTAACATGAAAACTATAATTATCTGATAGATGATTATATCCTATATAATTCTCAACTTACTGTGCATATTATACTTATGTAAGTAGATTACAGAGAAAATTAAATTAGAACCAAATTGTTGCTGTAAGATCTATTGGCAGATATTTATTGTGAAGGTGAGTATTAGAAAACTAATAATAAATTCAAAATTACATTTTTTATTGAGGAGTAGAAATCCTGGTGCTGATGTTGCTGAGTACAGTAAAGTATTTGGAAGTTTTTTTTTATACAAACCTGATGGAAGCTCCCCTTAAACTGCTGTACTCTCTGGTATGTTGAGGGTAAGAATTAGGTATGTTTTAAAATTGATTTTAAAGAGTCATTACAGAGACTATTGCTTCCCATCTTTCATTTTCTTTTTTGTCATTGTCATCATCATCATCATCATCATCATCGTCTGTTGAAGAAGGAGAAAAGTCAGGGAGGACATCTTTGACTCGTGTTCGCAAACGACTTCCTATTGTATTTTCTCTTCGTTTCTTTTTCTTGTATTCCATGTAAGACTTCCAGTGAGTCATTCCCTTTTGTAACAGTTGCCTGTGCGAGTGATACCAAAGAGATCAGTAATGAGAAATACTTATAAACATAAATAAGATTGATGCATATATCCAATTGCTAAGAGTGAAAACAATGCTGTTGAGTCATTTAAACATTAAGAAAATTTAAAGAATATGATAATTTTACACTATAACCAAACTTTAATACCTCCTGTAGTGCTCTCGTGCATATTGGATCTGTGTGCGTCTGTGAAGTAGGGAGTCAGTTGCCCACCATTTCCATATCCACAAATAACGGCGAAGGAGGATATTGCTGTGGTGCCGGGTGGCAGTTTGAAGTTGGTCATGTCTTACTTCAACCAACTTTTGAATGTCATTATAGATAAGCGAACATAAGAGAGAAAGCATAAAATTAATATCATTGCTTACAGTTACTAGCAGAAAAATTAGGTCATAAGTGTATTATGTAAAATTTACTTGAAAAAAATATAATTAAAAGAATTCTTTAAGCATAAGCATGCCTCTAGTTAGTCATGAAATTAGAGCTTTTGAATTGTAACTTTTACCTGATGCTACACTACCCTCTACCTGAGATAGCCTTAAGTACACTATTCCTTAATTGATAGTAAATTATTTACTGCTCAGTCTTATCCCTTCCTTCTGATGCTCATGGATTTAACAGAGGCTGTAATATGACTTCAAAGTGCGATTTAGACTTAAACTGTGTTGTTTTTCATTATTATCATTGTCATAAACATATTTTGATATTTTTCCTTTATGGTGTTAAACTTGAAATGAGTTCGTTTCATTGTCTATTAACCTGTTCTAAGTCATCCTAAACTCCACTCAGGACTATGTCTTAATCCATTACCTTTTTCCATGACATCCTGGGCCTTCCATCACAACTTCATCATACCACTTCCATATCTACAGTTTATTCCTACACTAATACAAATCTTCGTCCTTTAGTAGGGGTAAGATTCTGGTGAAAGCTGGTAATGGCCAATGAAAAATTATTGAGGTTCTGGCAACCGGCAGCCAGTATCCACTTGTGGTCAGGGTCTGACAGCTCACATAGCCTCCATTCTGATTCTGAGCCGTTGGACTGAATAGGCATGTTCTCGATGCTGTCCAACCGGCCTGAAGTTTTTCTATTTTATCTCTTTCTAGTTTCATCTCTTTTTCTCATTTCAGTACAGGTAAAAGTGTGAAGGAACATGTTCAAGACTATCTGATCATTGCTGTAGAACTTTTTTTGTTATTATTATTATTATTACTTGCTAAGCTACAACCCTTGTTGGAAAAGCAAGATACTATAAGCCCAAGGGCTCCAACATAGAAAATACCCATACCCCAGTGAGGAAATGAAATAAATAAACTACAAGAGAAGTAATTAACAGTTAAAATAAAATAATTTAAGAATAATAACCATAGAATAAATGGAGGTATAGCTAACATCAAACAAGTGAACAAAAGGGGACCTTTTCTCTCTCCGCTCCTCCCAGCCTGACGAGGGATTCAGCCAAGTTTGGCTAGTACTGCTTGGGTGCTACAGCCCAACCTCCCCCGTTATCCATCACAGATGAAGTTTCATACACTGAATCCCCTACTGCTGCTACTTCAGCAATCACCAAGGCGCTGGAGGAAGCAGCAAGGCCTACCAGAACTGCGTCACAATTGCTCGTCATTCATTCTTATTTCTAGCACTCTCTTTTAAAAAACAAAGGCAAAAAAAATAAGATAGAACAGTGTGCCGAAGTATATCCTCAAGCAAGGGAACTCTAGCTCAAGACAGTGGAAGACCATGGTACAGAGGTTGTGATTAAGGTTTAGGTTAATCCTCACCCTTTGTTTCTTATGTGTAGAGGGCACCGCTTCACTTTTTACACCCCATATGATGTGGGCAGGGAGTGGACGTCCTCCCAGTTGGCAAGATTTCGGAGTAAGAGGAAAACAAGCTTGTTGCATATGCAGATGATGCTACTCTCTTTGCATCAATTCCATCCCCTGAAAGTAGATCTAGGGTTGGTGAATCCCTTAATAGAGATTTAGCTAGAATTAGTGCATGGTGCAAATTATGGGGTATGAAGTTGAATCCTAACAAAACTCAAAGTATGATTGTAAGTAGGTCAAGGACGGTGGCTCCTCAACATCCGGATCTCAGTATTGATAATGTTTCTTTAAATATGTATGACTCTTTCAAAATTTTAGGTGTGATTCTCGACAGTAAATTTACTTTTGAGAAACATATAAGGTCTCTTTCTTCTTCAATTGCACAAAAAATAGGCTTATTGAGAAAGTCTTTCAAGATTTTCGGTGATCAATCTATTCTGAAGAAGTGTTTTAATTCTTTCATTCTACCTTGTTTTGAGTATTGTTCTCCTGTTTGGTCTTCAGCTGCTGATTCTCATCTTAATTTGTTGGACAGAAACTTACGGTCTATTAAATTTCTTATTCCTGATCTAGATATTAATCTCTGGCACCGTCGTTCAATTAGTTCATTATGCATGTTGCATAAGATTTTTCATAACTCTGACCACCCTTTACATTCAGATCTCCCTGGACAATTCTATCCTGTTCGTAATACTAGGCAGGCAGTTAATTCTAATAGCCAGGCCTTCTCCATCACGAGGCTCAATACTACGCAGTACTCTAGAAGTTTTATTCCAGCTGTTACCAAGTTGTGGAATGATCTTCCTAATCGGGTGGTTGAATCAGTAGAACTTCAAAAGTTCAAAGTTGGAGCAAATGCTTTTTTGTTGACCAGGCGGACATGAGTCTTTTATAGTTTATTTATGACATATTTGTTTTTGATGCTGTTAATAGTTTATATATGACATGTCTGTTTTGACGTTGTTACTGTTTTTAGAATGACTTATTGTTAATTTGTTCTCTTCATTTATTTATTTCCTTATTTCCTTTCCTCACTGGGCTATTTTTCCCTGTTGGAGCCCATGGGCTTATAGCATCTTGCTTTTCCAACTAGGGTTGTAGCTTGGATAGTAATAATAATAATAATAATTCTGCCTGCGGTTCATCCTTGAGGTCGGGAAAGTCTGACCACCAAAACTCCCCAGTCCAGCCCTTCATCGGTCAATTCTTTGGAGGACAAATTGAAAAAGACCGACAACCTTTGCATTAGCGTGCAAGCTCCCAAGACAGTAGATCCTCCAGCAACAGAGAGGTCTCCTCTTGCGGATGAACCCCAGTCTTCAGTTATGGATGTCCAGAGCGTTGAACCTGCTCCGGCTGGGATGAGAAGTGTACTTGTTTGCCATCGCCCTCTTTGCATTGGATCTTATAACAAAGACTTTGTGCATGAGTTCTCTGCCTAATCCTCTCTGGGTGCTGTAAGCAGTTTTTTGGGCAATAGCCCAGGTGAGCATACAGGTTTGGCTATTAAACCATCAAAGAGCACTCCTATATTTCTTCAGTCTTCAGTTCCGAGAGATCTGATTACGAATATTCCAGAGCCATGTAAGATTAAGGATTGCCATCCAGTGGCAGTGCACCACAGACAGAGTGAACCTCAGGCAAATAAGGCTTCACTTGGGTATGAGAAACATGCAGGCGCATGTAACCCAGCAGTGCGCAATCCTTAACCACGAGCATGTGATCCTTAGCCACAGGCATGCAACCCTCAGATACAGGCTCACAACCCTCAGTCACAGGCGCACAACCCTCAGCCACAACCTCAGGTGTGCACTCAGTTTAATTTTGAATGGATTCCACCATAGGAGAAGAAGCCTCCTCAAAGAATAATCTGAGCTAAAGAGAGGAGACATTTGGATGAAACGCTTCTCGAAGTTCTTTATAAGAGAAAGGTACAAAAGAAAACTGCTCCGTCTGGTGACCGCCCAGTGCCTTTTCCCCATTTTCCAATGGTTTTGATAGATAAAAAAAGAGAGCACCAACCTAGGTCCCCAGAGTTGCGTGTTGACAGAAGAGAATGCCAACTCGATTCCCCCTCAGAGTTCTTCGTTGTTCCCATGAAGGATTATAAAGGTGTGCCATACCCTAAGGAAGTGTTACTCCCCAAGGCTCTTAAAAGTTCATCAGAAATGTGAGTTGCTCCTCTGAAATGTTAAGAAAGGGGAACGACATCCTACAGACCCTAGAGAGGAGCTACTGAAGTTAACGAGTGAATATAGACTCTCCTATAGAAATTGTTTATCAGAGAGGGTTGAGAAATTGACCTAAGAGCCATCACTCCAATCTTATGAATCAACTTATGAACCATCACCACAACCATATCTGGACCCCGATTTCCCGCATGAGATGGAAACTTGCCTCCAAACATTATGTGTCCTCCGACCTCTCCATTTTCCATGGGCAAGAAGGTCAGGGAGAGGAAGGATATTGTTTCAAAGTTGAAGAATAAATGGGTGCCATCTACGAGACTCTAGAATCTTATGATATGACATCTCTGAAGAAGGTAAGACGTCTCCCCCGATCCCGTTAAGAATTCCCATGTCGCCGACTCATGAGGTCCTGCTAAGGTGAGACCCTTGATTCTTCTAGAGGGTCTTAGGACTCCTTGATGCACCACCCTGAGTTGCCATGGTTTTGTCAGACCAGGAAGACCATCCAGAAGCTAGAGTTGTAATTTCTGCAACCAAAGACTCCCTGCAAGTGGCTCGCTCCTCAAAGCTAATTCCTACTGTTTTTTTTTTTTTTTATTTTTTAAGCAAAGGAAATTCTATGAGACAGAGGAAACTAGTCCTTCACCTCTTCCCTTAGACCCAGAGGTAGCGACCCTAACCCTGGGAATGTCAGTGGAAAGGCTCACACAACAATCATCACTTTTTTTTGTCATCGGAGGTCCTGAGTATTGAGGAAGCAGCAATTTCAGTGCTGCAGGCTTCCCCCCAGTTACACCACTGGTCGTGTACGTCAGATCTGTAGACAGAGGATGTAGACAAGAAGTCCCATATAAGCATCTTGGAACTGAAAGCAGCATACCAAGCTCTGATACATTTCCAGTAGATAGCCAAAGGCCACTGAGTAATGTTAATGAGTGGCATCACCACTGTTGTGGCTTATGTTAACAAGCAAAGGAGGTAATTTTCTCGCCCCTTTAGCCAGTTAGCAGTGAGAAGGCACTCATGGTCGAAGGACAACAGAGTAACCCTGTTGGCACATTTCATCCCAGGGAAGCGAAACATAACCTCCGACAATCTAAGTTGTTGCAAACAAATAGAGAGGTCAGAATGCTCTTTGAATCCTCTAATGGCAAGGAAACTCCTGAGTTTGTGGGGTTCTGATATTTACCTCTCACTTCAACAATAAACTCACTCTGTATTGCTCACCATTTCTGGACCAAGCAGTGGCACTAGAGGATGTATTTCAATACCTGTGGGATGGCCTCGACATCTACACCTTCCCACCATTTTGTCTCATGTGGAAAGTGATCAGCAAAGCTATCATCACGGCCAATCTCTAAATTACTTGTGCCACCGAAATGGCTGCATGCAGAGTGGAACCTAAACCTTCTAAGTCTAATGACAGAAGTTCCAAGAGAGCTCCCAACTTGGCACAACCCCCTATGTCAGCCACAGATGAAGAAGAAATACCATAGTGCACTGGACTGGCTGTTTTTTCACACTTGGAGGTTATCCAACATCTCTTCTGAGAAAAAGCCTTTTGTGACCAACTGCATATCTACTACAGGTATCTGGATACCTCTAAAAGTTGTCAATAGCAGTCTATCAAGGAAAGTAGGCAGTCTTCATTGATTGGCATTGTAGGAAAAATGCTTCTCCACTCGTAGCCTCTGTTCCACTAGTTGCAGTTTTTCTGGTGTACCTGCGAGATGAAAACTTCTCTGTTTTGGCTGTTAAAAGCTATCACTCAGCCTTGAACCAAGTCTTCAGATTAAGAGGAGTCAACCTCTCTTCCTCAAGGAAATTATTAGCTTTTTCATGTAATTTTGAACAATCTTGTTCTGCTTGGGAAATAAAACCTCCCACCTTAGAATGTGACCAGGGTCCTTTGTTCACCCCAGAAGGCTCCCTGTGAACCCTTGATTAAAGTCACATACTGTATAGTATAGGGATCTCACTCTGAAGATAGTGTTTCTTTTAGCCTAAGCTTCAACAAAAAAGCTTCGAGTAGCTGTATGGGCTGTCCTACTTAGTGTCACATTCCCATTGGTGGGGACAGATCTCATTTTCATTTGTTCGCTGAAGGAGACAACCAATAATCCTGACGACTTGCCTTTTGTGTCTGTAAGGGCATTGAAGTTCCACGAACGAACGAGTCTCTTTGCTAGCATGGGGAGAACAAAGAAGAAAATCTCCAGAAATACCATCTACTTCTGGCTACGAGAAGAGGTCAGTAGAGCTTTCAGAGAATAAGGGCAAGATCCATCAGCCTCAGCCCCTCCTAGAGCTCATGAAGTCATTGAGATTGGTACAAATTTAGTCTTCAGAAAGAACCATTCAATTGGCCACGTGTTGAAGGCAGGCATCTTGAAGATACAGACTACCATGGCACACCATCTTTGGGATTTCTCCCACAGGTCCTTGGGTACATTCACCATCGGACCTGTGGTAGCTGCCCGACAAATGATATAGTAAGCCTTGCTCTTTTGAGGACACAACTGCATCATGTCTAAGATATTTTAAAATCATATTTTAAGGTTTAAGAGTAAGAATTGGTCCTTTTCCCTCTTTCCCTTCCTCCCTTCTCATGGGACCCGCTGATGGAATATTGTAGAGCTGGAATGGACACTAATGCAGGTGAGCATGATAATAACAGGTAGTTATTTTACTTTCAGTAAAAGTGTAAAATCCCCACACTCTTTCCACGGGGAGTGTGTCAGTTAAGGTAAACCTGTCACAGTACTGTACTTATATTAGTCCTTAATAGGAACATTGTTCCCACAGAAGATAGATTCTTGTGTGAAAAACACTTGGGCCACAATGCATTAGGTCATATAGCCATGGGTCACGGGGTGCAAGGATCCTTTGTTCTGCTCCTCTTACCAGACTGAGCATCGATATCCCAGGCTACTAACCAACCAGTTGGGCGAGCGAGACTTCCTCCCTCGTAAGGATGACTTCCCTGGTATAGGACAAAGGTTTGTATTCTTGCTGGAACAAATCACAAATATTAAAATTAATTTGTATTTTTCCTAACTATATAGTACAAACCAAAGTCCTTTAGGTTTCTTTTTCTGTTGCATCCAACCCCGCAAGTCTTAGGCAGAATCAAAATGAAGGCTGTTCACGCTGTCAGATCCAGACCACCAAAGGATACTGTGTGCTGTTAGCCAGAACCTCAATAATTTTTCATTGGCTGTTACTAGCATTTGCCAGAATCTTACCCCTACTAAAGGACTTAGTTTTTTATAGCTAGGAAAATTACAAATTACTTTTGAAACTTGTGATTTTTCTGATACATCCATTCTTCATCTTTACAAATATTTTTAGTTCTTGGTCTTTATTTACAGCTTCTTGAAATTATATCTCTACTAATTCATCGTTTGTGTTATGATTTCACTTTACTTGACCATGAATATCTAGTGCTGAATGACTCTTTGGTTTCTATTCTTTGGCTCTAAGACTTAGTCCCATATATAATGTACAACATTCCATTCTGTATCTCTGCATGCAAGTGCAATTATTGTAAGTTAACAATTCATTAAAAGATGAATATCTCATTATTATTGCAATCTGTATGAAGTTGAAGGTTTCTCATCATCAAGAATCATTGGTTGCAAATCTTAACAATTACCTACATTAGCATGAAATTAGCTTCTTATAACAGTAACATCAAGGTTTGGTGATGTAACAGCAGTCTTCTTCTTTATACTTTTATCTCGACACTCGTACAAACCCTACGTTATATATAAGATTATCTTTTGGCGAAACCGGAAGACTAGCCATTGAGACTTTAAAGCGAGTTGGCAATTACCCAAACCATTAGTTGATGAGGGGTAGCAGGGGTTGCCAGCTACCCCTCTCACTCACACACCAATGTATTCTTGCCACTTTTGATTTTGGCTTTGAGAAGAACGGACATGTCCACTGTCTGATCCTCATAAGACTCGACCATTGCCTTTTATTCCTTTCCCTTTTCAGGTGTTTGTGTTTCTTCTGTGCCCCTATATGGATTTGTCCTGAGCCTGTGGGTCGCGCCTGCGGGACCTTAATATTTGCGGTGTATACCGACCCGCATTCCATATGTCCGAACTGCAGGGAGCGACGCTGCGACCAATACGACACATGCGATGAGTGTAGGGAGTGGTCTGCCTCCCAGTGGGAGAGAGTTAGACATAGGTGCAAAAAGAAGTCCAAGAGGGACTCTTCTCCTTGGGGATCCACCTGGAGGGCGAATAAGTATCTTCAGACTTTTTCCTTGACCCTTCGATCTCCTCCCGAAACTCCTGTTCCCTCAATCCCCCTCGAGGGATGGTCAAGTAGAAGCGTAGACCTGCTAACTTCAGGGTTACGGGGATGTTGCTGCCTCTCTTAGCAAGGCAACATCACCCTCGCCTTTAGGAGAGACCTTTTCTTTATCTGACCTTTTACAGGTTTGGCCGTCACTGTGTACAGTGAACCCTCGTTTATCGCGGTAGATAGGTTCCAGTCGCGGCCGCGATAGGTGAAAATCCGCGAAGTAGTGACACCATATTTACCTATTTATTCAACATGTATATTCAGACTTTTAAAACCTTCCCTTGTACGTAGTTCTGTTAACAAACTACCCTTTAATGTACAGAACACTTAATGCATGTACTACAGTACCCTAAACTAAAACAGGCACAAATATTAAAGGTGATTTTATATCATGCATTTCCTAAACACGCTAAAAAGCACGATAAAAAATGGCAACCAATGTTTTGTTTACATTTATCTCTGATCATAATGAAGAAACAAACTGGAGGTAGAGCTTTGCTTATTACCCAGACATATTTCCCATACTTTTCTCTTAGAACTACATCACATCTTCCTACTTTAGATATATATATATATATATATATATATATATATATATATATGTATATATATATATATATATATATATATATGTGTGTGTGTGTGTGTATATATATATATATATATTTATATATATACACATATACATACCTACATATATACATAAATACATGCATACATATATATATATATATATTACTGTATATATATGGGTTATGGAAAAAATCCGCGAAGTGGTGAATCCGCGATGGTCGAACCGCGAAGTAGCGAGGGTTCACTGTATTGCCAGGCCTCCTTCCACGGCTTTTCTAGTCAATGTTCTTCAGTGTGGGGCCCAGATGAATCATTCTCCAGCATCCTCCGTCGTGCAATTCCCTCCTGCAGGTGTGGAGATTGACTCTCACGCTGTCTGCAAGGCCCATCACTTGCCTTCTTCTGTCGCTGCTATCTGTGTGCACCAACCAGCTCAGCGCTCCTGCTCGTCGGCCCGTCGTCGACCTGCTGCTGACGAGGAGACCGCTCGTCACCCAAGTATCTCTTCATTCTTCAAGGATAGTAGTCCCTTACTCACTGCCAGACGTTCGCCCAAGCCCTTGTAAGTTTTCAGCGCTCTTTTCCTAGAGATTGACGATCTTCTCACCTATATCCTGCTTGTGATCAATGATCTTCTCACCCATCTCTTGTTCATGATCAAAGCTCCTCTCGTGAACGTTATTTGCTGGCCCATGCTTGTCACTCGTCATCTTGTGATCGTCACTACTGATCACCACTCGACAGCTTGTGATCGTCTCTCGCCTGATCACCCTTCAGGAACTTCACGCTACTCTCACTAGTACTAGCCATCTTGTTACCGCTGCTCACTAGCGCGTCACTCGCCATTGTGTCCCTTGCCAGCTCACCACTTTTCATCCAGACCTGTTATTAGATATTCCCCTCTAAAGGACTCTCTCCAGAGCGACGCTCATCTCAATGCTCTCCAGCGCTCCCCAACTGTCTACTCGCCAGCTTGTCAATTGCCTTCTCGTCGATCTTCTCACAGATCTCCTATGCATCATGCATCACTCTCCTACGTATCCCTCCCCCTCACGTCACGCTCCAGCGCATCATACGCCAAAATGCCATACTCCAACACGTCACACTCCAACGCGTTACACTCCAACAAGGCATACACTAATGTGTCACTCGTCTACTCGTCGCTCGCCAACACGTTCTCGTTACTCGCCTGCACATTATTCTTCTGGGACATCTCGTGCACGCTCACCCCCTCCCACACATGATTCCTGCGCATTGCAAGTGAATTCGATCCTACACCTGGGATTTTGAGGCAGGGTCCCTTTCGAGATCAGCCTGCACCACAACAGGTGTCGCCGGCAAGAGGTGGACACCCTATTCCTTTTCTAGAAGGGTTCAGAGAACCGCACAACAAGTATGTGGGCGTCGCGATTTTTCTTAATTGCCCTTGTAGAACCACCCAGTAAGATCTGCTAATGCCTGTATGTCTTGACCTAGGTAGGCTATCTTCTTCCCTGTAGTTTCAGGTTCTGAGAGATTGTTCCCCCAAGGAAACGCCCTCTTCCTTTTCCTGAAAGACACTCTGGACGTTCCAACTGTGGGAAAGCAATCTACATGGTTCGATACCCTGATCAAAGCCATCAGGCAGGCGATGGTGGATAAGACTCAGCAGGGACAGAGGACCATTCCCCCTTCTCGGTCTTCTATGCAAAAGCCCACCGTGGTTTCCATGCCAAGGATCCCCTTAGATAAGGTCAGTCTCCTTTGCCTCTAAATCTTTTCCGTCTGACCCTAGGAAGAGATTAGCTACCCTTAGGGCTCCAGAACCCACAATGTTTGTCTTGCCTATCAAGAGACCCTTGCGGCGCTGCGATAGGAATGTCATGCATCCAACAGGACTTCTCGCGATTGGAATTCCTACCAAGAATTGGAGAAGGATGGCAAAACCTACTGCGCCTCTGGCCGACCTATATCATCCTCAGTTGAGACGAGGCTTAGATTCCCCACATGTGATCAACCTCATGCCTTTGTACAGGCCTTCGCTGATAGAGGTCGTTCCCTTGGAACTTCTCCCCATCTCCAGACCACCTCCAGAAGATGAGGGACCTCATGCAAGAGAGGTTCAGATCTCTATGAGACGACCAGATCCTTTTAGACCTTCATTGCTGAAGGAATATGTGCCACCTTGCAGATAACCTAAAGATATAAAGACGGTGCCCAGGAACTCCAGAGCATGCACCGCAGCTCTCCTGCAAGAAAGATCCAAAGTTCCATCCCCCGTGGCAGGAATGTCCACAGGTGACGTCTGCCCAGTTGATAACCTCGACCCACCCCAGGCTCCTAAGGGTGAGAGCATGGAGGTGGATGAAGAAATGGACTTTGAGAATGAAGACCTCCCAAGGGCTACCATTCCTAAGTTTAACTCAGAAGCTGAGAAGAGAGAGTCCGATTACGTCTTCTGGCAGTTTCTGGCCTGTATGAGGGCTATCAATGGTTTAACCAATCCGGTGACAGCCCCTCAAGAAGGCAAAGACACGGTCTTAGACCATGTGTATGGAACCTTTAGACCCTCTAAGGCCATTGTAGCCCTGCCCTGGACGAAGGGTTGACAGCTGCCAGGAAGAAGGTGTTCTCCCAGATCGCTGGCTCCTCTAGCTCTCTTAGAGCAAGCTCGTCATCTAAGCTTCTTCCTCTTTCTCTCGTCCAGCAGAAGAGGTACTATGAGGTCACAGACAAGCCCCTTCCGGCTTTGCCTTTGGATACTTCTATTGGGGCTCACTTAAGAGGAGTTCCATTCAAGAGACTTTCGGGGCTCTCGGCATCTGAGATCCTTAACATACAGTAGAAAGGGTTGCGAAGTATGACATGCAGGCTACCTCGTGGCTCAATCAGTGGGTCACCTTGTTCGATCTGAGGACTGGTCAAAGGAATCGAGAAGGAAGTCTATGGAGACCTTTCACTTGTCTAGCTCTCTGACCATAGAATTCCTCTCTCACCAGGTTGCTAACCTGTGAGCAAATGTAATTCTTAGGAGAAAGGATGCAGTGATTGAAAGGTTCCTAAGGCAGAGATCTCCAGGCTCCAAGACTACCCTCGATGGATCGGCATTATTTGAACTGGAAGAGGTCAAGAGGACTGCTGACCGTTGGAGGAAGTCCAACCAGTACTCCGTCCTCCATAGGGCCCTTACATCATGGTCATATAGTAGCGCTTCTCAATCTACCTTGAAACAACCACAGAACACTAAAACCTTGACCAGCAGGACAGCATGGTCCTTGAAACCGTGTCAGGATCCAAAGGGTCCCAAACCCTCCAGAGGAGGTAAAGGTGGGAGGGGAAGCGGCAAAGGTTGCTCCCAAGAGGGAGGGCAATCCTCTCGCAGGCCCATTAGTTGTGGGATGCCTGCAACGTTCCTGGCACAGGTGGCAGCAGCACGGAGCCGAGCCTTGAACAATCTCTGTAATACGTTTAGGGTACCTCAATTTCTTCTTTCTCTGACTTGGGATCCAGTTCCATCGAGCTCCTATGTGACGGGATCCACAATGGGCCTGGCCCTTGTGGCCGAAGTCCAGACCATGTTGAAGAAGGCCGCTCTCCAGGCTTCTTCAGTTGACTTTTTCTTGTGAAAAAGACGTCGGAGGCTGGAGATCAGTCATCGATCTCTCAGCTCTGAACAAGTTTGTTCTTCAAACTTCATTCAAGATGGAGACGGCAGGCACAGTCATTCAGGCAGTGAGATCCATACTTCCAGATCCCAATCCATCCGTCTTCAAAGAAGTATCTCTGGATCATACACAAGAACAGGCAATACCAGTTCAAGGAACTGTGATTCAGTCTTTAAACAGCACCCCGGGTCTTCACAGGGGAGTTCGCCCTAGTATCGTCTCTGGCTCACAAAATTGGCATTTGTCTCTTAAGATACCTCGACAAATGGCTGATCCTAGTAGACTCAGTGGCGACCCTTCTTCAACACCGAGACAGACTTCTCAAGTTTTGTCAGGATCTGGGGATCACGATAAACCCCGAGAAATCATCCCTGCTCCCCTCACAAAGACTAGTATACCTGGGTATGATGAGAGACATCAACCTTCAGAAAGTTTTTCCATCAGATGATAGGATACGGAGGCTGAGGGAGGTAGTAATACCCTTCCTCAGACGAGAAGAGCTTCCAACCCAACAGTGGTTGTGTCTCCTAGGTCACCTAGCATCCCTGGTCCGTCTAGTTCCTAACGGTTGCCTAAGGATTGGATCCCTTCAGTGGCAGGTGAAGGCCAATTGTTGTCAGTGTTTCAACTCTCCAGAATAACTAGTTCCTATGCGACTAGAACAACTAGTGGATCTTTAGTGGTGGGTGACAGACGAGAACCTCCTCAGAGGGATAGATCTTTTCGTCCCTCCCCCAAAATTGGTGCTCTACACAGATGCATCAAAAGAATGGTGGGGGGCCCACATGCTGCACCATACGGCCTCAGGGCTATGGTCTCAGTCCGAAAGGTACCAGCATATAAATATCCTAGAGATGAGGGTAGCCTTTCTAGCCCTCCAACAGTTCTAGCATTTCCAGCAGTTCCTGGTGCGTCACTCCTGGAAGAAGACAATTTGGTTTCCGTATCAGCTTGCTTCATTCCTGGCAAGGAGAATGTTCTCACTGACAATTTTAACAGAGAGGTGCAGATAGTGGGCTCTGATTGGTCTTTTAATTATCTGATAGCCAGCAAAAGTCCTGACTTTATGGGAGTTTCCCGGCTTTGGATCTGTTCACAATGTCCCTGAATTTCAGGCTCCTTCTCTACTGTTCCCCAGTCCCAAACCATCAGGCTCTCTGGCAAGATGTATTCCAACAACCGTGGGACAACATTGATGTGTACGCCTTATACCCCGTTCTGTCTGATGTGAAGGGTGCTCAACAAGACCAGAGCATCCAACAACTTGTTCTTGACGCTCATAGCTCAGCTAGGACATCAGGCAGAATGGTTCCTGGGCCTTCTGCAGCTCCTGACGGAACCCCCAAGAGAGCTCTCTACACGACCAGATCTACTCGAACAATCACAGGCTAACATCTACCACAAGGCTGTAGCTTCTCTTTGTATTCAAGCCTGGAGACTATCCAGCATCTTTCACAAAGAGGTTTTTCGCAACAAGTTGCAAAAAGGATGTATGGCTTTCTACGGAGATCCTTAGCATCAGTCTACCAGATCAAGTGGACTGTTTTCCATGGGTGATGTTGTGGAAAGGTCATCTCTTCACTTGATGCCACTATTCCAGTAATAGCGGAGTTCCTTGTATGTTTTTGGGAGGAAATGCTCCTTTCGGTTTTAGTGGTAAAAGGCTATCGCTCAGCCTTGAGCCTTGCTCTCAGACTTGAGAGAGTTGATCTTTCCTTTTCATTGGAATTATCTCTCCTCATACGAAGTTATGAACTAACTTTCCCCCAGTGGTAAGTTAGTTCTCCTACTTGGAACGTGGTTCGCGTCTTTCAGTCCCTGAAGGGTGCTTCTTACGAACCATTACGCCAGGCAACAGATTGTCACCTCACTTTGAAGACGGTGTTCCTACCTGCGTTGGCTTTGGCTGAGAGAGTTATTGCACTTTATGGTTTATCCTACGACATTACCCATTCACAGGAATGGGGGAGAAGTGACATTCAGCTTAGTCCCTGAGTTTATTACTAAGACTCAAAATGTGGGAGTAGGGGATCCTAGATTCAGGGCCTTTCAGATTGAGAGTCTTTGTTCTGTAATTGATGATCCAGATCAACTGTTACGTTGGCCAGTGAGGAGTTTGAGGTACCACTTTAAATGCCTGCAGAACAGTTGGCCGTGGTGGATGCTCCACGGGGCCAAGCCTTGGTCGGTCTCCATTCTTTGAGAGGGTTGCATCATGCCGGTCCCGCTCTTTCACTCTCCTCTGACCCTCCATCAAACAATGACAGGTTCCTACGCGAAGGGATCCGCGAAGGTAGAGTCCTTTTGGGCCAACTCCAGGAGGTCCTGGACTGGTCCCCAGGCTTCTACAGTCGGTTATTTCTTGTAGAAAAAGCGTCCGGAGATGGAGACCAGTCATCAATTTCAGCCCTGAACGAGTTTGTCTAACAGACTCCGGTAAAGATGGAGGAGCTGGGTTATTTTTCATAACCAAGGTTTTGGACTTGGTGGATTAGTAGTAGATTACGAAGTTAAGTTCCATATTCTCTTGTACGGGAAAGATTTTGTTTCGTACGATATCCTTGATAGATCTCTTATCTTGTTGGTAATTCCAGTGCATTATTCCTATGTAGCTAATGTTTACTTTTGTTTGCTAGTTGTTACTCGCTGTTCCTTTCCATACCAAGTGTCTAGAGCTTTCTTTACTTCTCGATTTACCTGTCTGTTAGGATACCCATTGTGGACAAGTACCTGTATTACATTGTTCCCTAGAAACTAGACTATGTAACTGGAATGTAACAGGTTCTTGTGAACAATGGATATCCTAACAGACAAATCAATTGAGGAATCAAGAATGCCGTTGACACTGCCCCATACCAGGTATCGTGGGCTTTCTTGATTTCTCGGTTGATCTGTCTGACAGGATACCCATTTTGTACAAGGACCTATGTTACACGATTCAGCAGGAACTAGAATGTGTAACTGGACCGTGTAACACAGGTCCTTGGGAACAATGGGTATCCTAACAGACTGGTCAATCAAGAAATGGAGAAAGTCCTTGACACTTGATGTGGGCCGGAACAGCGAAACATGACCATCGCAACAAAAGTAAACATTTACTACATAGGAATAATGCACCAGAATTACCCAGAAGATGAGAGATCCATTAAGAACATTTCATGGAATAACATCTTCCCCGGATAAGAGAATACTGAATTTAACTTCGTAATCTACTGGACTACCAATTCGCTAACACCAAGATCTTAGCCATGAAAAATAATCCAGCCCCTCCCGTGCAGGATAGTCTGAAGAAGCCGAATGTGCTGTTATTAATGCCATATCCGAGGATGCCCCACCAGCCACGTCAGAGTGACCACAATGAAACTCTCTAAACACCTGTCCTGTCACATACAGCAAGGTGCTATAAGGTATGTTGTCAACAAACTCACAGTAAGTCCATTTCTTGAGAACACATTGTGAACAATACAGAAATCCTTGGCAGTGCCCTAGAAAGCAGGAGTATTAGAAATCTGGAAGTCCTGCTGAGCCAGCAGAAGAAACCTATTGTCAAAACCATGTATTAAATGTTTCTCCTAAATACCTTCCAATGGAGTACCCTCCCATAACTTCAAATAGTTATACAGCACTAAAGAAGACTACGCTTGTGATGACAGTACCAATGATAGGAGCAGCAGCCTGCCTGTAATATAATCTCCTCTAACCAATCTCACACACGTGGCTCACTAACAATCCACTTACTTGGCCCAGTATTTGGCTCAGAGCACACCTCCGAGCATAGCTACTACCTTCGCCCCCGGGGCATTCTCAACCAATAAGAATTCGACACTCGGGTAGAGACCCACCAAGATTCATGTAAATACAGTTATGAAACCCTCATCTATCAATTATTCTTCAACCCTGATTGTGAGCCGATGTACCCTGCTGTTTGAAACGCATTGCAACTTAACTTCACTACGTGAATATGACAAGAAAACAAATACGAACCCTGCTATATCCCTAGACTTAGTGCATAAACGAATGCTTATACTGTATGTACACTGTTGAAGTAAAAGACAGATCATTTACTCATTAATATCTATATTCTCTCTGAAAATAATAATAGCGCAGTTACTGTCAGATTGCAGTACTGATAAAAAAAGAAAAAGAAAATCAGAATAATAATGATAACAATAATGATGTCAATCATATTATTGATAATGCTAATGATTGATTCAATATAAAGGATAATTTTTAAGATAGTCAACGTAAAAACATGCACATGCATTTTAATATTTAAAGACAAAGATAGTCAACCGTTACTCTTAAAATCGTAATTCCAAGACAACATAATTGCATTCTTTGAATTCATACCCGTTTTAAATATCATTTAATCAGCCATGAATAGAATATTGGTTAAAAGGAGGAAAAATAAGAAAGACTAGCCATGCATAGAAAAGTGTCATGAGACCCATAACTTTTATTTATTTAAACCTTAAGACTTTACCTAAAGAATCAGTTTTAGTTGATCCAGAGGTGAGAAGTCTATCAGTTATACTCACTGGCAGAACAAGTAAATATTGTAAAAGGAAATATTAAAAGTCTAAGTGGTCATGATACTTACAATATTCTGATAAGAGTTACCTGTTTCCATCTTGAGAAAAATTTCTCAAGGATGCATATGTTGTGGAAATTAGTTGCCCTTTCGACCTTCCATCTTTGTTCCTGCTCCTTGTTAAGTATGAGTCTTGCAAATACTCTTTGTACTAGCTTAAGTCTGTAGTGGTTTTTAGCCTTGATTCTGTTTTCATGCTTTATAATTATGAGTTTCTTAAAAACTTGAAAGTAAAGTCGAAGAAGTTTCTTTTTCCGAAATTCATCAGCCATCCTATTTTGTTTGGCAATCCTTACTTCTCTAGCTCGCCATTGTTCTTCCTTCATGACTCTTAACTGATGCGCTTCTTTCATCTCCCTTAGTTTATTGCATTGTTTTCGCTTGGCTTCGAGGCACTGCTTCTTTTCTTCTTCAATTTTTCTTTTTTCTAACTCGTAGGCCTTCATTTTTCTTATCTCCTCAATCTCCCTCCGTTTAGCCTTACGGTGCATGGCACGTACAAGGATGCTTGAGAGAGTATCGTCAATGTCTTCAATGTCATCTTTTTTGACATCCTTGCTACTGCTGGCTTTGTTCTCGATGTAATTGTAGGTTTCATAATTCCTCTCCTTGATGACGTAAACTGTCTGTTTTGTTACTTCAGTTGATTTCGTCCTTTCTCTGTCGTTTTGTATGACCTGTTTGTTTAGGTATGCCACTACTCCCTCCACTTGAACTGTATGCCTTTCGCTTTCTCTGACCACGAGTGACCACGGATCCATGTCTGGAAAATTTGACATATCATTCACACTCTCAGCACTTTATGCCACGTAGAGTACATTATGGATTACATTGGTTATTTCATATCTGTAAATTAACATGAACAATTAATCTTCAATAGTAAACAGTTATAGAAAAAAGAATCTTACAATTCTTTGATGCCAAGTATAATTATGACTGTGCTTTATATCTTTTACGTTCAAAAGTACATGCACAAAGCTTCTGGAATGCTATCGAATCATTGCCACTTCCCCTAAAATTTAATCTTGACAGCTTTTATATTGCTCATGAGTGTATTTCAGAACAGGTAATAAATATTTTTAGTGTTTGTGTATATATATATATATATATATATATATATATATATATATATATATATACTGTATATATATATATATATATATATATATATATATATATATATATATATATATATATATATATATATATATATACACACACACACACAATCAGACACCTTAAAATGGTGAAAGAGTTTGTGTATTGCCATGATCAGCAAAGCTGTACTAGTCGGACCTACCCATCCTAGGTTGGTTTGTTGTGAACGATCATACAAAAGTCTCCCATCATCAATCCACAGTTGGCCGGCATGATGATAAATACAACCAAACCCCAGACATGACTAAGGACATGGCTGAGGCCTTTGTCCTGCAGTGGACCAGTGTGCCTGAAAACCTTAAATCAATCAATCAATCAATCCTGCAGTGGAATAGAAACGGCTGCATTTGCTGTTCTTGTTGTATATCATCATCAGCTATTACTAGTTCGATGCAGAACAAAGACCTCTGACATATCTCGACAGCTCTTAGCTCTTTTCTTTAATAATTTCGACAGCTTTCAGCTCCTTTCTTTTATAATTTCGAAAGCCCTTAGCTCATTTATTCATCCACACTTCACTCATGAAGGGGAGTTGGCTAAACCGTTACCATCATATGATCTCTCCTTTGCTTCCTTATACAAAGCAAGTCTCCTCTCGGTTGTTTGCATACACCCTGCTCTCTTTAATACTTCTCTAATTCTGTGACTCATCTCTTCTCTTATCTTACCATCAACTATTATATTTAATTCATATAGTTATAAAAATTAGTGTCTTCTGTTCTTCCACCATCCACATTAAAATTAATTGATCCCTCTTTCTTTTTCCCAATAACCCTTTAACCTTGTTGCCTATGCTTTTTATTATTATTATTACTACTAGCCAAGTTATAACCCTAGTTGGAAAAGCAAGATGCTATAAATCCAAGGGCTCCAATAGGGAAAAATAGCCCAGTGAGGAAAGGAAATAAGGAAATAAATAAATGATGAGAATAAATTAACAATAGATAATTCTAAAAACAGTAACAACGTCAAAACAGATATGTCCTATATAAACTATTAACAACGTCAAAAACAGATATGTCATATATAAACTATAAAAAGACTCATATCAGCCTGGTCAACATAAAAACATTTGCTCCAACTTTGAACTTTTGAAGTTCTACTGATTCAACTACCCAATTAGGAAGATCATTCCACAACTTGGTAACAGCTGGAATAAAACTTCTAGAATACTGTGTAGTATTGATCCTCATGATGGAGAAGGCCTGGCTATTAGAATTAACTGCCTGTTTAGTATTACGAACAGGATAGAATTGTCCAGGGAGTTCTGAATGTAAAGGATGGTCAGAGTTATGAAAAATCTTATGCAACATGCATAATGAACTAATTGAACGACGGTACCAAAGATTAATATCTAGATTAGGAATAAGAAATTTAATAGACCGTAAGTTTCTGTCCAACAAATTAGGATGAGAATCAGCAGCTGAACACCAGACAGGAGAACAATACTCAAAACAAGGTAGAATGAAAGAATTAAAACACTCTTCAGAATAGATTGATCACCAAAAATCTTGTAAGACTTTCTCAATAAGCCAATTTTTTGTGCAATTGAAGAAGACACAGACCTAATGTGTTTCTCAAAAGTAAATTTGCTGTAGAGAATCACACCTAAAATTTTAAAAGTCACAAATGTAAAGAAACATTATCATTACTGAGATCTGGATGTTGAGGCGCCACCGTCCTTGACTTACTTACAATCATACTTTGAGTTTTGTTAAGATTCAACTTCATACCCCATAATTTGCACCATGCTCTAATTTTAGCTAAATCTCTATTAAGGGATTCACCAACCCCAGTTCTACATTCAGGGGATGGAATTGATGCAAAGAGAGTTGCATCATCTGCATATGCAACAAGCTTGTTTTCTAGGCCAAACCACATGTCATGTGTATATAGTATGAAAAGTAATGGACCAAGAACACTACTCTGTGGAACACCGGACATCACATTCCTATACTCACTATGGTGCCCATCAACAACAACTCTTTGAGATCTATTACTTAAAAAATCAATAATGATGCTAAGAGACGACCCACCCACTCCCAACTGTTTGAGTTTGAAAACAAGGACCTCATGATTAACACGGTCAAAGGCAGCACTAAAATCAAGGACAATCATACGAACCTCCTGACCACAATCAAGGGATTTCTGTACAGCATTGGAGATTGTAAGAAGGGCATCACAAGCTCCAAGCCCTTTACGAAAACCAAATTGCAAACAAGGGAATAGAAGATTACCTTCAGCAAACCTATTAAGATGTTTTGCCAGAAGACGTTCAAAAACTTAGGTAATATGGGAGTTATGGAAATTGGGGGGTAATCAGTGGGACTTGAGCTACCACAAACACATTTACATGGAGGAGTAACATTGCCAATTCTCCAACAAGTGCTAATAGCTCCTCTTCTTGCTAACTTGCACAAAACAACAGATAACTTTGGAGCTAAGAAATCTGCTGTCTTTATAAAAAACAAAGGAGTGATACCATTTGGGTCTACACCTCCATAAGCATCAAGGTCCATCAACAGAGCTTTAATCTCACGAGATCAAAAAGCTAAACTAGTTAGTTTAGCCTCAGGAAAACAGGAATGAGGAAGTTCAAGTTTTTCATTACTCTGTTTACTGTCAAAAACATGAGCCAAAAGGGTTACCTTTTCCTTTGGACAGTGAGTGACTGAGCCATTTGGTTTAAGTAAAGGAGGAACTGTTGCATCTACACCAAAGAGTGTAGATTTAAGGGTAGACCGCCATTTATGTTCCTGAGTTTTACCGGAAAGGGTTTCTTTTATGGTTAAATAATATTGTACTCCTTTTCAGTTGAGGCATAAACTCTCTGAGCAAAAGCTCGAAGCTGAGTATAGTTGTTCCAGGTCAAATCTGATCTGTTACCCCTCCAAAGATGATAGGCCTCCTGCTTCTCCAAATAAGCACGTCTACAATCATCATTGAACCATGGTTTGTCCTTCACTCGGTACCTTAGCACACGAGAAGGGATACGCCTATCAATTATGTTGACTAGATTTTCATTCAAAGGGACAACAGAATCTATACTACTATATAATTGTGACCAATTCAAGCACAAAAGATCATGCAAAATCCCATTCCAGTCTGCTTGGGATTTCATATAAATTTTACAACTTCACTACTAATGAAATCAAGGCATGATCAGATATCCCGACTGGAGAACCAACCTTACTAGTTATAACGCCAGGGGAGTCAGTGTATACGAGGTCCAAGCAATTACCAGATCTGTGAGTAGCTTCATTTATGATTTGCTCACAGCCTGATGCAGAGGCAAAGTCTAAAGCTCTTAAGCCATGGGGATCGATAGGAGAGATAGAACTTACTACTCCCTATGGTGAGCATTAAAATCACCGACAAAGACAAAAGAAGCCTTTCTATCATCTTCTTGTATCTTAGCCATAATGGTAAGAAGACAATCGAAGTTAGAATCATCCATGTCTGGATTCTGGTAGATGGAACACAAATAAAAGTTGTTATGCCTGCCACAAACTTTAATTACCTGAATCTCATGACATCCACATTGATAGCAGGACTTATGAGAAGCAGGGTACTCGGTCCTAGCATACACCGCCATTCCCCTGGCCCTAGGGATGCCATCTCGTTTCAACATTATTGGCTTCTTAAAACCAGTTATAAGGAGCTCAGATGAGAGCCTCATATTGGAAACCAAAGTTTCTGAGCACAAAAGAATATCATACTGTCTGGATGCAACTGTAAGGTCTTTAATATTTTCATTACGACCACGAATATTGCAATTTAGAAGACGACATTGACGAAATCTAGGACGTACTGGTCCCGGATTCCGCTCAATGTCTCCAGACAGCATAAGAATTAATAGAAATAAAAAACTCAACTTTCTCTTGCAAACCCATTTATCATCATCATATCCTCCTACACCTATTGACGCAAAGGGGCTCGGTTAGATTAGCCAGTTGTCTCTATCTTGAGCTTTAAATCAATACTTTTCCATGCATCACCTCATACTTTATGCTTCATAGTCTTCAGCCATGCAGGCGTGGGTCTTCTAACACTTCTAGTGCCTTGTGGAGCCCTCCTAGTTAAATGTTTGGTGAACTAATCTCTTGGTGAATGTGAAGAGCATGCCCAAACCATCCCCCTCTAACCCCTCACCATGATCTCATCCACATATGGCACTCAGGTAATCTATCTTACTGTTGAGTTTCTAACCCTGCGCTGTCATTTAACTCCCAATATTCTTCTGAGGGCTTTACTCTCAAATCTACTAAATCTGTTAGAGATTGTTTCGATGTCATACCACGACTCATGTCCATACAGTAACACTGATCTCACTAAAATGATGTATTGCCTGATTTTTTAATATAAATTCAGAGGATTTGGTATCCAAATTTTACTTAACCTAGCCATTGTCTGCTTGACTTTTTTTTTCAATCTTTAACTAACTCAAATTTTAATGACCCTGTATTGGAGATCATAGTTCCTAACTACTTAAATGATTCTACCTCATTAATCCATTCTACTTCCAATGATATTTCATCTTCCATTACATATTCGGTTCTTATCATCTTTGTCTTTCTTTTCCTCATCTTGAGCCCAACCTCCTGTGATATTTCATGTATTTTGGTAAGCAATCATTGCAAATTCCATGGTATTTTGCTAATAGGGACTGCATCATCAGCATAATGTAGGTCAGCTAATTTCCAGTCCAATCATTCTCCACCATGCCAAATGTTCTATGCATTACAAAATCCATGAGGAGGATAAACAACATAGGTGACAACACCTTCCCATAGAGTGCTCCACTGTTCACTGGAAATTCATTTGATAGGGCTGCACTAACATTAACTTTGCACTTGGTATGATCATGAACAGACTTCCTCAAAATTACATATTTAAGAGGAATTCCATAATAACGCAAGACTACAAAACTGGCTGGTGCACACTTTCAAAGACTTTTTCAGAGTCCACAAATGCCATCAAAAGTGGATTTCTATATTCTACACATTGCTGTACAACATGGCTCAAAAGGAAAATTTGGTCCAGTGATACTTGTACCTTGTCTATCCTGCTTGTTCATCTCTCAGCTTTTCATCAATCTTTCTCTCCAGTCTCTTTAGAATAAGCATACTATATATTTCCATAACAACTGTCGTAAGTGTTATGCCTCTCTAATTATTGCAATCCGTCAGGTCTCGTTTTTTTGCAATTTTTTTGCTATGGTGGAGAAGGAATTGACTGGATTGGTGATATGAATTTATCAGACCTAGAGTATGCTGATGATGCTGTCCTTGTTAGCAGAACACCACAGGATTTGCAATGCTTGCTTACCAGAATGCATGAAAATATCACACGAGGTTGGGCAGAAGATGAAGAGAAGAAAGACTGAGATAATGAGAACAGAGTATGCAATAGAAGATGAAATATCATTGGAAGGAGAACTGATTAATAAGGTAGAATCTTCTAAGTATTTAGGAACTATGATCTCCAATACACGGTCTTTAGAATTAGAGTTCATTGAAAGATAGAAAAAACCCAATCAGATAATGGCTAGATTAAGTGAAATTTGGGAATCAAATCGTCGGAAATTACATATAAAAAACACACTATATATCAGTTTAGTGAGATCGGTGTTACTGTATGGACATGAGTCATGGTATGACATGAAACAATCTCCAATAGATTTAGTAGATTTGAGAACAAAGCCCTCAGAAGGATATTGGTAGTTAAATGGCAGGAAAGGATTAGAAATGAAACTATAAGAGAGATTACTCGAGTGCCATATGTGGATGAGATCATGATGAGGGGTAGATGGAGATGGCTTGGGAAAGCTCTTTGCACTCCCCAAGAGAGATTAGTTCAATAAATGTTCAGCTGGGGTTCACAAGGCACTAGAAGAGCTGGAAGACCCAGACCTACGTGGTTTAGGATTATGAAGTGCGAAGTAGGAGATAATGAGTGAAGAAGTATTGAATTAAAAGGCTCATTGCGTCAATAGGCGTAGGAGATGATGATGATGATGAAATGCAGCAGTTTTTAGTCCACTGCAGGACAAAGGCCTCAGATATGTCCTTAATCATGTCTGGGTTTTGGCCATTTTCATCACCATGCGGACCAATGCGGATTGGTAATGGTTGGAGACTTATCTGATCGCTCATAACAAATCAACCTAGTACGGGTAGCCCTAACTAGCACAGCCTTGCTGATCATGGAGATATACATACCCTTTCACCACTTTAAGGTATCCCCACTCAGAAAGTATATATATATATATATATATATATATATATATATATATATATATATATATATATATATATATATGTGTGTGTGTGTGTGTGTGTGTGTTTGTGTGTGTGTGTACATGCAGTGAAGCTGTTATGAATATAAAGACTGGCCGCTTTCACATGTAAAGCCTTTTCGACGTACATGACAGGATGTTGTGCATTCCAGAGACATGACCCATTATGCCGTCCTTTCCATGTTGGGAAAATGGGTGGCACCGTTTACTTTGAAAATTTCGATGATATTAAAAATGATATACGATAGTTTAGAGTACGGGATTTCAAGGATACAAATTAGTATTTTTATATACATGAAGTAATAGTAATTTGAATAGAGTTGAATCTCTCTCTCTCTCTCTCTCTCTCTCTCTCTCTCTCTCTCTCTCTCTCTCTCTCTCTCTCTCTCTCTCTCTCTCTCGCTAGCAATTAACTTAACTATGAGACTCATTAGCTTTTTAAAGCAGCTTGTTTAAAACGTTATCTGAATTTTAGTTTTAAGGCTTTTGTCCATGTAAATTTCATGGTTACTCGAATACATTTTTTTAATAACTATGAAATAAACATTTTACACGTTTACTGTATCTGTATCATATAGCTACATAATACTATGTTTTTGGTGTATCAAAGCTTATATCAAAACATAGACACCAATTTAGTATTTATATGTTGCTTCTATTTTGGACTTGTATTTTTCTCATATTAAAAACTAGAATAATTTTACTGGGTTTAGTTTTGTCCCGTCTAGGGTCGTCATATCGGATTCATTGAACAAGCCCAATCAGTCCTGTGTAAAGCTACATTTTGCGCCATCAATACACCCGTAATGGCCACGATGGTCGTTTGAGTTCATACTGTAGACACCCGTGGTTATTTGAAAGCACGACTTCAGGTTGTGGACGGCGGACAGCGAAAAGGCGATACGTGTAAAAGCGTCCTTACTCATCTGATAAAAAAAAAAAAAAAAAAAAAAAAAAAAGGAGTATTCTAGACGATGTCTTGAAAATTGACAAGACCGGTGAAGTTGCACATAGCGTAATTAATTTTTTCCCATTTTGACATCACGTGTTTCTGTAAGTTTTACGCGTGGTCTTATACACATTATATATATATATATATATATATATATATATATATATATATATATATATATACATATATATATATATTTATATATATACATATATATATATATCTATATGTATTTATATATATATATATACATATATATATATCTATATGTATTTATATATATATATATATATATATATATATATATATATATATATATATATATATATATATATATATATATATTCTATATTGAAAAAAATTCTCAATTAAAATGCCATGCTTACAATACTACAGAAAGTAGGTTACTTTTGTGAAACTATTTTCTAAGTCAACAAAGAACGGATAAAGATGGTTATTACCCGTTGGGAAAGCGTTGTAATATAATAGAGCTTACCCGGCTGTATTAGAATATACACTAAATAAATAATGTAAGCTACTGCCCTCTTGCACTACCAAATCTCTACTGGACTGGAATAATGACTGCTGGTGCTGGAAGGGGAGCCTCAGCCCTCATTCCTCGGTCAATGTTTCCCATATTACTCCCTCTTGTCTTTTAGTTGCCAAGAACGATTTACTCATATGATTTTTTTTACCACATTAATTATGATAAACGAAATGACGTGAGATAAAATGTTATGAAACTCCATAAGAAGCACGTGATAATTTCGATAATGTAATTTGATCAGGTAAATTTTAATCAAACCTTTGGACATGAGATCTAAAAAGTTTATCCTTGTCAGGAATTCGCTCTGTGGTTTCAGCTTTTCTAATCTACGTAGGAATGTGCCTGCAATAACAATGGGAAGTGCATGCATATAAGAAAATAATTCATTTTAGAACAGAAAAATGCTTTTAGCTAATTGATAAAGGTGAAGAAGTAATAACTATACTGTGAGAATTGATCGGGTTTGCTAATTATATTCTGTGTGTAGAGATGTAGCTCACCTGGTCAAAAGTAGCGTCCTTCGTTGCCATAACAACGATTTTGACCGTTGTCAACAAGGTAGTTTTCCCAGATTCGGGAGGTCGATATTAATAGCAATGTCATGAATCAACCCTTGGAAACTACGATTACGGAATGATTTGAAATAAGGAACGTTATCTATTACATTAATTAGATATTGCATTAATTGATATTTTGTTTGTAGAGTGCTCAACTCATCTTGATGTTTTAAAGTGACTAGATCACAAGATTGAAGAAAAGATACACGGTAACCCTATTCAAGCCAGATATTAAATTATTAATATTAGTCTATAACGATTTTTTGATATACTGAACTGTATTTTAACTTAATGTTCAAAATATTTTATCATGTCTTAAAAAGAAAAAAAAAAAAAAAAAAAAAAACACCATGCCGGGACGTTCATATGTTTTAAAGGAAATGATAAGGAAGATGACATTCTATTCTGATCCTGAATAAAAAGGAACAGGATATACAGCCATAGTCGTCTTCGTCTTTGGTAGTCTTCGCTTCATTTATACAGGCCGACAGGGGTTGCTTTCAACGAAATTTTCGACAGAGCGCAAATGTGTAACCCAGTGATTCATTTCAGATAGAATTTATATACAGGAGAGGGATGCCATAGGCTGCAAACAGTGGAACACGTTCTGGTGCACTGCCCCGGATAATTGAATCGGCAATTAATTGTTAATTATTTCTCGTATCGTTTATTTATTTTCTTATTTCCTTTCTTCACTGGGCTATTTTTCCTTGTTGGAGCCATTGGGGTTATAGCATCTTGCTTTTCCAACTAGGGTTATAGCTTAGCTAATAGTAATAATAATAATAATAATAATAATAATAATAATAATAATAATAATTGAAATACAACCTGGGATAATGGGGAGGGGGTATATTTGACGAGGGTGATGTTAATGCTCATTTAATTTTTATGAATGACCGGCATTGTTCATGTTATTTTGGATACCATTTTTAACTTCAGTCTCATGAAGACTATTTTATCAGTGGTATTCTCATGAAGACTATTTTATCAGTGGTATTCTCATGAAGACTATTTTATCAGTGGTATTAACTTTGTCATTTTAACATATTGTTTATTTTAAACGACCACGTTCTAACTCCATCCATCTCACTTGGCTATGTTGCTATTTCATTAACGCACTGAATGGTCCTCTGGCCCCCAGTGCCTTGGTCTGTACTCCAAATACTATCCGTTCATTCATCTTGGTAGTTATTATTATTATTATTATTATTATTATTATTATTATTATTATTATTATTATTATTGTTATTATTATTAGAATTTGGAAGTCATGCAGCAGGTGGTATTAGAAGGGAAGCTGCAAAGAACCTGAATAATACGATGTACCGCAGAGGGCAAACATTATAAGCTGTACCCCATCAATGAGTTAGTGTATTGAATACCGTATAGAGTGATTGCAAGAGAATGAAAGAATCTGCTTGTTATATTTATTAACATTTATAGCACGAGTAAATTTTATTTTTTAAATATTATAACATTAAGTTCAAAAAAAAAACTTCACTTAAGAAGCCTTTTCAAATTGTTTGAAGGTAAGAAAGTAAACCGAATAAGGGCCGTAGATTACCCTCCCGTCTTGATAGCACTGTGGGAAAAGGGAATTATTTTCACTTCCTGTCCCGGATTTCAAGGCTTCAGCGGCAAAGGATGACTGGCCCTTCAAGTTCACGAGAATGTGCTGTTACGCCACATGTATTCGTATGAAACACGGTTATTTTTCTAATTGGTTCACTATCTGACATATATATATTTTTTCCTATAATGTTATAAATCCAGTGCCTTATGAACTATTTGTACATAGATGCATTTGCATATGAAAGGTTTGCATGTTTCTTTACGAAGTACATTGATATTTATGGGTCTTAAACATACTTATAACTTATGAGGAATGTAGAGCTTACATAATAACAACATATATTTAATGGATAAACAAATAGCCTCTCTCTCTCTCTCTCTCTCTCTCTCTCTCTCTCTCTCTCTCTCTCTCTCTCTCTCTCCATGGCGAGTCCGACCTCTTGAAGTAATCGATACACGGTAAAGTAAATTGTGGTCGAACTAATCCTGGTGTTAGTCTTACAAATATTAACCTTATTTATACCATAAAGATTAATTATATACAGTATATATGTATATATATATATATATATATATATATATATATGTATATATATATATTTATATATATATATTTGTATATATATACATATATATATATATATATTATATATATATATATATATATATATATATATATATATATATATATATATGTATATATATATATATGTATATATATTTATATGTATATATATATATATATATATATGTTATATATATATATATATATATGTATGTATATATACACAAACATATATGTAGGCCAACTTGAGCTTTTATTGTTCATCCAACGGATCTCCCTTTGGTCTCCTTGATGAAAATGAAAGTGAATACAACTCCTAGGACGCTGATGGAAGCGTAAAACCAGTAAAGACCCGCTTGCGTCATAGCGTCCTGCATGGGGCTATACAGTTGGAGAGCCAGGAAGGCGAAAATGGTTCCCGATGAGAAGCAGATGGACGAGGCCTGAAATGAAAAGATAATTTAGAGATGCAAGATTCATTAATTTTGATTGATTGATTAGAAGTTCTCTGGCATCCTGATCTTTTTTTTTTTTTTTTTTTTTGAAACAAAATTAAAGTTATTCACTCGTTTTTTTTTTTTTTTTTTTTTTTTAACAAAAGTAAAGTTATTCACTCGCAGATGGGATAATTCTAGTATATTTGGATTATTAATTATATTAGAATACATTACGTGAAGTTTTATGTAACCACAGACGTTAATTGGACAGTTCGAAGTTGTCAATCGTAACTGACCTGGGCACGGATGTTGGTTTGGAAGTACTCTGTGCCCAAGATGAAGGGTACTGGATGTACGCCCACATTGATGATGAACATTATGACTAGAACACAGAGTAGAGGCACCCAGCTGAGTCTGGAATAGAAAATTGAGATGTTGATAAGTATTCGTAAGGTAGTATATTATAAATATTGCATTTTGTTATGCGTCCCAGTGGAAAACATATTTTGAGAAATTAAGTCAATTCACTCAAGTTTTGAATCGTGGGAGATCAGAAATAAGGATTTTCGTAGGAAAGTTGAACATCGGCTAGTTTCCTTTTTTCTTACTCCTATATTTAGCTGGACAATTCTTTTATTTATGGATGAGTTAATTAGTATGACCGATAGAAACTTCCTTACCTAGAATAAGTTTCTTCCTCATCTGGAAGACTCCCTTCGGCTAAATAGACGTAAACTCCAAGAATGATGAGAGCCATGGCGTTGATTGCATGCGAGATGATCAAGCAGTACCTTCGTCCAATGCGGTCCAGAAGGAAAATGGCCACGATGGTCCCTGCAACTCTGATGGCACCGACGACCACTGTGGCAGCGTCCGGGTCCCAAGGTGCTCCGGCAGCCTTGAGGACCCTGGACGTCTGTATCATGAAGACGTAATTCCCGCACAGTTGCTGGAATAGGAACAACATCACCATTATGGCGAGGTTCTTCCTGACTTCCGGTTCCAGGAGTCCCTTCCATCCCACTTGCCCTCCCGTCGCGGTGGTGAGGTTACGGCGCTCCAGCTCCTGTACTTCCTCTTCTATTATGGCGTAAGGCCCTCTGAGTTTCCGGAGGATCGCCAGTGCCCGCTGGCGCCTCCCATGAATGACGAGGTAAGATGGCGAATCGGGAAGCAGGAAAGTTACGACTAGCATGATCGCAGGAGGAATGGCACATACCAGTGCCAGGTAGTGCCACTGGAGGGCGTACCCCATCCATACTGTATAGAGGCCACCCAGCACTATGGCCACAGTTGGCATTGTGGCCATCATGCCCCTCACACTCACGTCAGCTAGTTCCATGACGTAGGAAGATGCTGCTACTGAAACTGCTCCGCTAGCGATACCCACTATAAATCTGGAAACAAAACCTTCTGTTAATCACTGTAGGTAATTGCATAGCGAATCTTAACCTAGAAGCCCTAAGGAAAAGTGGCTGAATTCAAGAAATAATTATTTGTTTTGTTTTGTTTCTAGCTTTATCCTCTCGTCCAATATGTTAATAATATTTTTGCTCATCACCCAAGTTCCAGATTTATTTATTCATCTATGTACTCATTTTAATATTGGTTTCATTAACTATTTATTGTATTTAGTCATTGTTCATATCCAATCAGTAAGCACACACATTCCGTTTTACTTGGATTTAGTATTTTGAAAGTTTCATAAATGTAGAAGATGAAAGACAGATACAGCTTTATGTTGAATGTTAAGATATATATATATATATATATATATATATATATATATATATATATATATATATGTATATATATATACCTATCTGTATTATATATATAATAGATAGATAGGTATATATACATATATATGTATATATATTATATATATATGTATATATATATATACCTATCTGTATTATATATATAATAGATAGATAGGTATATATACATATATATGTATATATATTATATATATATGTATATATAGATATATATATATATATATATATATATGTATATATATATATATATACATATATATATATATATATATATATATATATATATATATATATGTGTGTGTGTAAAGCATTATTAGGGCTTCCCGTATCGTGAAATGCTATGCAGTTTTGTACTGTACCTGGACACGAGCATGACCTCCGGGTTAGGAGCCAATGCATTCATCAACCACCCTATCAAAAAGGGGGCTGCAATAACTCGCATGGAACGTATCCTTCCTAAGGTGCTAACCAACCATCCAGCCGTCCATGCTCCAAAGAGCATACCCAGGGAGACCATACTACCTGGAAATACACGAACGAAAGTACTGTTAGATGAAACTATACCTTCAAGTATAGTTTGGATTTTATGAAGAGAAAAATGTCTTTGATGGGGTTAATTTCTGTGATAAAGCAGCATTTCCTATTGGATTAAGTTTTGAGAAATAGCGAAATCCTCTTAAGGGATTACTTTTGGTAAGAAGATTCACTATAGGGATTTATTTCTAATAGGAAGCTTACCAATCAGCTTCCCTTTGACCTCTAACTGTACGAACTTGTTAACCTTTTACTGAATCTCCATTTCTACTTCCTTTATTCAATGTCGCTGTCTAACCTCTGTATTAAACACCTAATTTCCATGAATGTAATCAAACCTGTTCAGATCTTTGATCAAAAAGTAAGGGCAGAATTTCCCGAGCTAGAAAAATATATGATGCAATCAAGACTTATTTTTAATGTGACATAACCATTTATTGTTAAAGATTTTGAAGTGAAAGTATTCATTTTGGGAGATTTGGTTGAATTTAAGCATTTTCTGATCAGAACATGAAGTAGCGTAGGGAGTTTTTTTTTTTTTTTTTTTTTTTTTTTTTTTTTGTATGTTGATAATTGTTCAAAATAAACTTTTCGAGTTTCGCTCGTAAGTTCCGTTATGTTTTATATGGACAAACTGACTTCTTTGTTATTTGGCTAAAAAGATGAAATTATTTAGGCAGGCACAAAACTTCATATCTTTTCGGAATGTAAAAACTCTATCGTTCTAGCCTTAGAAAAGATTACGTTTTGTTTGCAGGTTAACAAACATGACTAAATAGTACAGTACTTCAGAATTTTTTTGGGGTAGAAATTTTAATTTAAAAATAGGCCATCCATTTAACTGCGTATGAATATGGTATTGTATGAAGGGCGTTATTTTTATTTTCTTTGACGACCTCCGTATCACATACTGTACATCGCCACCAGCATTAGATGAATATTTAATTTGCTCTGTCGATAAGTATCTTCATTTATTCATGCATAAATGATAGTAACCGAAAAGTATGAATAATTTGAAACTGAAACTAGCAAGTAAAAAAAAAAATAAAAAAGTTTTTATTTTCAATAAAATTATTATAGATGGATGTAGTTTACTTGATTAATTTGAAAATGACTTTTAAGTTATCGTTTCCATAATTCAATAATTCTTAAGTACTTGTTTCCAAGGGGAAACGAATCACACTCGTAAACTGGACATGGAAATAGTATATTTCATTGTAAAGCCACACTCCTCGTAACGAGAGTTTTACGCAACAAATAAGATTACACGAGAGATCTATTGCATGTTTTTGATATTCAGCAAAGTGGCCCGGTGTAACTGAATATTCGTGACTCGTCAAACGGCTTATAGTGGGGAGAAAAACCAGGACGAATCTGAAATCGTATACCATTCCTGTTTGATTTGATCTCTTTGGACCATGGTTGCTTTGGTTTACATAAGGATGACAATGGTCAGTTGAATATTTTTTTGTGATTCAGATCTGGAAAGATTATGATTCACTTTAAAGAAACAGAGAATTTCTTCTTTAATAGTAATACAATAAGATAAAGAGGAAGTGGCCAGGTGTCATTTGTACAGCGTAAACGTCTTAAATTTTATAAATCTTATATGAAATGTTGTTTGTGTTATAATCTTGTAAGATAGTAGCTGTGAAAAAGTTTTTTCTATCTACAGTAACAGAGAAAAGTGACTGACTTAAAAATGAACTTAATACAAAAGAGAGAGATAAAGTATTTAGAAGATATTGGAGATTTAAGATTTACGTACCCTTGCCTGCTATTTCCTTTAAACAAAAATAGGAGGAAGGACAGTAAGTGATAAACTAAAACCAAAATATATATACGAGTAAGGGAATGCTTGCAAAATTTAAAACTTTTGTATATCTTCAACAGGTGTTACGTTTTGCATGCAAGTTGAAGAACTTATAAATATCCAAAATTGAAATGAATGATACCCCTTTCAAAATGAACGTAATAAGAGGAATACGTATTTGCAGTATATTGAAAAGCCTTATTAGTGACATTCTTTTGAATGTAAGAAATAGAAAGAATGTACGTTAGTAAGTAACCTTGATGGAAGATCTAGTTTCTAGATTATTCTAGTAGCCATTGCAGTTTCAAAGAATTACACAGCCCTTACCTTTTATGTCTTTCTGCAAGCCCTTACCTGTCATATCTTTCTGCAATGTGTTGAGTGCCATTTCCGTTCCGACCAGGGTAGCGTTGTTGACCGCAATGTCTGACAGCGCTGGCGATGGCCACGGTAAGGCGACACCTAGGGAAAAGTGTCCCATGCAAGCCATACAAACGAGCCCCATCTGGAATGAGTGGGGAAGATGGGTAGATTTCCTAGGGAGTTATAGATTTTTATTGCTTGTGTTATTGATTGGTAATTTTGAATCTAAACAGACACAGATTTTTTTTTTCTTTTTTTAAATCGGCGATTGTATTTTTTTGTATGTAGAAGCTAATAGAACTGGCATCCTGTATTCCGTGCCGATTAAAATCCCGCATAGAGCACTTCAGTGTAGGGGAAAAAGGAAGGAAAGTATGTATTTGACCCATAATAAAGTCAAGCACTTGCCTCATGTTGGATGGAATTAATAAGTTCCGGGTAACTGGCCTAAGAAGAGATTTTCAAAGCTTGATATTTGAGGGAGTGAACAAGTCGCCAAGCAAGGAATTCTGCTTGATACCGTGGATGGTTAAAGAGAGTTTTATTTTGATCTCTCGTTAAATATTAGCAACTAATAGGACTGAAGCTTTCGTTTGGCCTCTAATTGACATACTATTTAATTTTTAACTCCCTGCGGGATGGGTAGCATTATGACCCTCAACCAATCACAAATAGGTTAATTGGTATTATCTATCGATATTTATTGTCATCTAGTCAAATGAAAAAGACTAAAATAATACATTCTTGGCTAACGGTTAAGTTTGATTCAAAGAAGGCGTCATGCATTACGTAATGGTAAAGATCATCACACTACTGCCAGTTTTAAAATAAAGAGAATGTTTAATGTTGACACACGTCTCTCTCTCTCTCTCTCTCTCTCTCTCTCTCTCTCTCTCTCTCTCTCTCTCTCTCTCCCGGCGTCAATGACCTTAGATGTCAGGATGCCTGAAAACTTTAAATCAATCAATCAATCAATCTCTCTCTCTCTCTCTCTCTCTCTCTCTCTCTCTCTCTCTCTCTCTCTCTCTCTCTCTCTCTCTCTCTCTCTCTCTCTCGTGACACT
>NC_090762.1:6575990-6598490 GCF_036898095.1 Palaemon carinicauda | reverse complement strand
TCGACCATTAAAGCGTGACCGGTCTGCAGGTGGCGTCACAAGTTTATATTTTAGGTTACAGCTCTTTTGTGCAACAAAGTAACGCGATCCAATCTGTGCATCAGTGACATGAGATATCTTGAACAATCATGCTGAGGGGCACGTGAACGTGATGGTTGTGGATTAAGGAATCACTTCCTTGGCCTGCAGAGGCTCTCTCTCTCTCTCTCTCTCTCTCTCTCTCTCTCTCTCTCTCTCTCTCTGTCTCTCTCTCTCTCTCTCTCTACCAGAGAACTTCAAATCATTCATTCATTCTTTCTTTCTCTCACGGATGATTTATGATACATAAGGTTTTATGTGGTTTATTAAATGGTAGCTGAAAGGTATTATCCGAATTTCTCACTTTTTATTCGAGTTCTCACCTATAACAAAACCTTATCATCTGCATGGCGATTGGACGGGTGGTGGGGTTCATGATGGTCTTTTAGCTTAATTTACTTTTCTCTTGGTCCTAACGTGGATGGAGAGGGTGCTGATCATTAGTAATGTTCAATATCTATGGCATTTTGCAACAGTGCAATGACCGTTCGTTACTTTTGCCACTGATAAGCATCCTTTAAAGCTAAACCAATTTCACTTAATAGAAACAAGGATTGGCATTCTGTATTGTTCAGCCAGTACTAGATAAATCACAATATAACTATCTGCATTAGTTCCTTATTACTGTTGAGTTTATTTATTTATTTGTTCAACGTTACCTTGAAGAATAAACGTGCTCTTCTTTTGAGTAGAAGACGAAGGGCCTCCCCCCCCTCCTCATCTGGGGTCTGCCTGACACCAACAAGGCCACCTTCCTGTATTGATTGATTGGTTTGAACTATCTGATGTCAAACTAATACTGTCGCTGACGACGATGTTACTTGGAGTTATTATGCTTAGTTTTCTTGCATTTGCTGATTTTCTTTTTTTACTGTCCATATTTTAAGAGGCATATCCATTGTTACCTTCATGGCTAAATAGTTTTACCCCCCAATGCATAAACAAAGGTACTGTTCTAATTCACTAGTGATGAAAGTCTTCCTTTCATCTGCTGCATGTCAGCAAATTTACAAAACAGTTAAGTTGAACAAAGTAGTAATAGATTAAAGCAAAAAATTCAAGATATTTATATCTCGTATTTTCGTCTATTTTTTTTTCTAACTTGACGCGGAGAAAGATTGTAAGTATATTCGTAGCATATATTGCAAAATAACAAATATGAAGTCAATTGGTGTTATTAAGACAGGAATTGGATTAAGGCAACGCGAAATCATGTCAATAATAATGTTTATTGTCAGTAATATTTTTTCCTATTGCAATGTACACGAAGAAAGGGTACAAAAATATTCGAGTCATGCATTGCTAAACAGTGATACAGCAGAGTACCCACAGGGAAAGAAAGTGTGACGGGCCGAGAGCAAGGTTGTGACTCAAAGGCAGGAAGCAATCAACTGAGTTAGTTTATTATAGAACACTCTCCTTTATATACAAAACCTCAAGGCAATAGGCATTTTCATGTTCACAAGCCAGACAATGTTACAGAGGAAAACCGGAGACATGATTATTCAGGTTCTTTTTAGTGCGAGGGAAGAGCGCAGATACAAGCATAATATATACAAAATAATTTATGTACGATCGTGTGACACACGGTTGGTACAAAAGAAAGAAATGAGTCGATTACTGAAATAGAGAAAACGTGGAAGAAAGTCGCCATGGAGTAAGAAGCCGTACTCACGTTTCACTCTGTCTCAAAGATGATGATTTGTCAATTTGTGTTGCTAATTTTTTTTTTTCAGTCGTTTAGTTTGCGGACATTGATTCAAATCATGATGTTGCTTTTTTATTTTTAGTTGTATCAAAGGCGCTTAGTTTAGAACAAAGGAAAGCTAATATCAAAATAGAATTTTGTAAACGTGACATCTGTTGTAGAGAAGATATCTGTATCATGATTGCCTCTTAATGTTTTAATGAGTCTTTGTTAGTTTTCACCCATTGTATGTGATATATCTTGACAGTGCTATTCAGACCACTTAGTAACAAGGAAATGGAACGTTACATTTACATTTATTTGTATATATTTGTGGCTATTTTTATTAGGAATTTCTGGATTTTTTTCAGACATGAACTAAAGTTTTGTTACTTTTCAGTCTTATATTAATATTATGTTTAAAAACTGATGTCATCACTTGTGCATGTAGTTTTATATATATATATATATATATATATATATATATATATATATATATATATATATATATATATATATATATATATATAAAATCCAGAGGATTATGAAAAGGGCAACTTAATTCCCCTTTCTAGCCCAGTCCCGAAGGAGGCATAAAACAGGGAAAAGAATTAGGGTACCGTTGATTGACAGTGAAGAAAACTGTAAACAAAGATCCGATATTTCATAGTAATTGCAGTGTTTGTTAGGTGAATCTTGGGTAACTTACCTTTGACCGAACCCATAGTCTTGATTTCTGGAATGTCATCCGACATCTTTCAAGGACGACTGGTAGGTTTTCAAGGGAAGATTTTATCGTTGCTTGAAAGGAACTGTCTTCGTGTTTGCGAGTGGAGATTTTGTGGTTATTGTTCACTGGAAATAAAGAATAGAATATAGTTAATTAAAATAAAATATGAATAAATATTAAACAACATAGTTAGAGACTCGATGAGAAAACTACTTGTTTTAGATTGCATGATATGAAATCATAGTAGATAGAGCAATAATAAGAGAAAATTATTAATTTTCTCCGTTTGATTGAAAAACGAAAGGAAATCGTATGGAAGTAAGGAAATATATCCAGGCTTAAGTCGAAAAACATTTTTTCCGTTGTAGTTAGATTAGCATTAAACTTTGGTTATTATGAAAATGATAAAAAGACTAGAGAAAAACTAATACAGAATTGATGTATGTTGATGAGACATTTTAAGAAATCTGCATCATATAGAAAACCTTCATCATCATCTCCGCCTACGCCTATTGGCGCAAAGGGCCTCGGTTAGATTTCGTCAGTCGTCTCTATCAATACTTCTCCATTCATCATCTCCGACTTCAACCTTCATAGTCCTCAGCCATGTATGCATGGGTCTTCCAACTCTTCTAGTACCGTGTGGAGCCCAATTAAATGTTTAGTGAATTAATCTCTCTTGGAGAGAGCGAAGAGCATGCTCAAACCATCTCCATCTAGGCCCTCACCATGATCTCATCCACATGTGGCGCTCGAGTAATCTCTTTTATAGTTTCATTTCTAATACTGTCCTTCCATTTAACTCCTAATATTCTTCTAAGGTCTTTGTTCTCGAATCTACTAAATCTATTGGAGATTGTTTCATTGTCATACCACGACTCATGTCCATACAGTAATACAGATCTCACTAAACTGATATGTAGCCTGAATTTTAAATGTAAATTCAGGCGATTTGATTTCCAAATTTTATTTAACCTAGCCATTGTCTGATTTGCTTTTTTCAATTTTTTGTTAAATTCCAAAATATTGAAAATACCACTACTTAATCAAATGCTGTTTCATTCAGCTGTAGTGTAATGGTTGATAAGTTTGGTAGAAAATTACTTCACAAAATAAATATCTTAAAAGAAGGCCTACTTTTAAAGAAAATTTGTTTATTGCAGAAAACACCTTTATCCGAATATATATCTAATAGACAATTGATAATTTCTTCAATAATAGATTATGAATTACTCTCCGTCAGATTTTTTTCTTCCTTCACTAAACCATTGAATTTAACTTTGAGAATAATGATTCCTTAGATGTATCAATAGTTTTATAAAATGATAATTGCGAAAGCAATTTAGCATCATGACACATCAATGCCAAGATAGTCTTTAGAAACCTGATTTATCTGTTGTCATAGTGGTCTTAAAAACTTATTTATTATTCAGAAACTTGTTATTAATTAAATCAAAGAATATAGAAACTTATTCATTAAGACAGAAAATGTAGAAACATGGATTTATTTGGTTGAAGATTTTATTAAAACAGTTCAATTATTACTTTGGAAGCCTTCAAAGTAAGATTAATTAATGATTAAAGTTTTAGCAGTATGAATATCACAGACATAGAAGCCATGTAAATTCTCTTGGATAAACCTACCTGCCTCATTTCTTAGAGGAAGGCCACAAAGGGAAAGGAGGTCGGTGTAAGTTAGAAAAAAATGAGCATTTTGAATAAAATCTTTTCACATTAATGATAGTTTTTATCCAAGTGTAGTATTTGATAAGATTATTGTAATGTTAAGCCTAAATCTCTCTCTCTCTCTCTCTCTCTCTCTCTCTCTCTCTCTCTCACACACACACACACTTTTTTATCACTTGAAATTCTACGTTTCCCCTAGATTTATACTAACCTCATTTACCATGATTAGAAAAATGTCATCATTATATTATGCTCTTTTGTAGGTCGATAAGTTTTATTTCTCTCTAAATTATAGTATGTTTATGAAATGGTTTGTAACTTTTAATAAAGCTACATATAAAGTGTCATCGTTCTGTTTAGTTTTTAATCATTTTGGTGAAAGTCATTTCGCTCGAGATTTTGTTATCACCGAAGAGTGAAAGACAACAACAACAGTCTATATTTGTACTATCTTAGCAGAGGACTGCGAGTATAGCAGCAGCTGCACACTTCACAGCATCTAAGAGAACAAAAATAAAAACTTGACGGAAACAAAACAAACTAGCTTACCTCAGTGATGAATGATGTGTCTTCAGCCCTCTCTCCTCACAGCTTGCACCTCTCTCAAAGCCAATCTCACTTGAGGGTCATAGACAACTAACGTATAAACACTGTTCTTTAATTTGTGGCAAATGAAAAGCCCATCAAATCATTCAAGTAGTAGCAGTTAGTTCATTAGTCTTCGCAATTCAAGTCACAGCAGTAGCACAGTTCCTCAAGTCAGAAAATGTATACAGTTTTTGGGGAAGAATTACATGTGCCGTGCTGACGCCTTTCGAAAGAATTGCAATTCCTTTGTTAATCCTCACTTTGCAATAATATCTTTTTATTTTTGAAAAGAACAGTCGATAATAAATCGTTTGTTGTAATTAAATTAATATTTCATTGCTGTCGTGATCTAGAAAAACCAGTTAAACACACGTAGCAAAGTCACAGTAACAAAGAATACGGAAGTCTTCACCGCGACTGCGCCCTGCGGCCAAGGCAGACGCTCTAGTGACTAGTCTCTACTACGAATCGCCTTACGTTTTAACAGACATTGTCAAGTTGGAAACTGGTTGTGGGGATGTGTGTGTTTGTACGTACGTGTTTGTCGACGGGTTCCTAAGTAGTGAGCTCGGCAGACCGAGGAGTTCCTACGCCGGGTATCGTTCAATGTCATTGCATGGGGCCCGGGGGAAGGGTGGGGGTATTATTGTCTGGTGGTGATGGTATATAAGATTCAGTGGTCTTTTGAGAGTAGCATGAATTTGGAACATCCCAGGGTGCGTGAGATAAGTACAAAGTCCATATTAAGCCGGAACTGATATAGAATCTTAACTGCATTTTCGTTTATGTATAGATTGGCAACATAATTTTTATTTGATATTGATCTCAAAAAGAAAAAAAAAACTTAGCTTTGAGTCTAAATAAAGGTTTAAGTATTAAAGTATTAGTGTTCTGACTCCACTAACTGTCCTTGATTAACCAGCAGTGTGTACACACTCAGGCATCATAATAAGATATTCATCACGCTCCAAGTATTGTTAGAATGTTCAAAAACCACCACAGTAAGATACTCGACACATACCACAGTGTATAACAGTCTGTCTCTCAAAAATAATAAGTGATCATGACTGCTACATATTTAACAATATCACAGTATGGTATTCAACTCACAACAAAAAATATGGTATATAACAAACATCTTTTAGAAATTGTTCAACGATCATCTTAGTAGGTAATCATCGATCATTATAGAAAACAATGTGATAATCGCATTAGAACTTACCCATTATCATAGTGATATATATATATATATGTATATATATATATATATATATATATATATATATATCTATATGTATATATATGTATATATATACACATATATATACATATATATACATATATATATATACATATATATGTATACATATATATATATATATATATATATATATATATATATATATATATATATATATCATTACTATCCAAGCTACAACCCTTGTTGGAAAAACAGAATGCTACAAGACCAAGGGCTCTAAAAGGGAAAGTAGCCCTTCGAGGAAGGGAAATAATGGAATAGCAAATTAACTATATATAAGTAATGAATAAAGAAATTAAATATTTTAAGATTAGTAACAACATAAAAATAGATCAGCCGTACATCAACTATAAAACGAGAGTTATGTCAACCTGTTTAATAGAAAAGAAATCTCAAAAAGTTTTGAACTTCTGAAGTTTTACCGGTTCAAGCCCCAGATTAGGAAAATGATTCCACAATCTATTCACAACTGGAATTAAACCTCTAGAATACTGTGTAGTATTGACCCCTATGATGGAGAAGGCATGACTGTCAGAGTTAACTGTATACCTAGCACTGAGTATAGGATAGTACAGGTTGGGAAGGTCTGAATGCAATGGATGATCTGAATTATGAAAATCTTATGCAACTGGCACAAAGAACTAACTGAACGCTTGTACTGGAGGTTAATATCCGGATCTTGAATGTATAGCACATTTCTCACTATATTTTACAAGTTCTGTTTTCTTTAATATTAATAATATGAAATGACAGACAGATGATAAGAAAATATCAAGTAAACGACAAAGAAAAGGATATTAATGAAAAGCCAAGGTGTTTTTGTTATTAATTGTTAGTTCCTAAGCATTTCTTACTCACTGTTTTATTTGTTATGTTTGATGAATTACATTTATTTATTTGAAATAGTAATTTTTTCCTTTATGTTTCACATATGGTATTTATACTATATGAAAGATTGCTGTATGAGTTAATGACATGTAACTTTTAATCACTTGAATGTCTATTCACTTTTGAATAATAGTGATAATGATAATACTGTAATAATAGTTTTGATATATATCCGTATATTTTGTATTTAACAGCGATAGTATACAGGTGATTAAACCCCTCGTTGAAGACATGCTTTCTCACCTCTGGCGTTTATGTAGGTATGCAGAATGAAGATACTAAGTTTTAGTTTTAGGACTTACCGTGTCAACCCGCATTCTTTTACTATATTTTTGATGGTTTGTGTACACTAGCAATGATAATAAAAAAACTCATAATCCATTAAAATTGTCGTAAGCATCTTCCATTCGTCGAAAATGATCTTTAATCTGCTCTAGCTGAAGACATCTGTCTCCATAACCGTGGAATCAAAAGAACAGAGAAAAGTCTTGGCCTAACAATTGATTCTCCAGTTGCAACCGTTCTTATCTTGTCTCGCAAATTGTGTCCAGGTGGCTGACACGAAGTCGTTAGATAGAATTTCATAAATGGAATAATCTCACGGGGGAGAGAAGTACTTTTAGTTGTACTTATGAATAGACGAAGGTTCGCAAGTGATATTTTTATGATTATTCCGTAAAGTAAAGGGGATAGATATTCAGTTACTCGTCGTTGGTTAAATCAGCAAGAAGCACAACACAAGCGCCAGTAGTATTGGCTATATGTAATTGTCAAAAATGCAGTAGAATAAACCAGTATGACATGAAATAAAAACGAGACCGGTGTACCACAGATGCTATATATTCCCTTACCTACCAAGGAATAAGAATGTGACACTTGAAACCTGGCGTAACCTGATTCTGGTTTGCAACATAGACGGGAAGGATTACGGGGATTAGTTTTTTATCTTTAGGAGGGTGCCGGTTTACGACATGAATCATGTTTTATGCAAAGATCAGCTTGGATAGCTAATTTGTTTTCCTTTTCCGGCTTAATACCAATGAGAAATATGAAGGGAGGAGAGTGAAAACAAGTGAGACCGAACCTAAAAAGAGCTAATCATTAATATAAGGAAAAGATCTTTTATGGATAATTATGGGCATAAATTGTTGAAAACTACTATGAAGACTAAATTAAAGATTTGAAAATGACAAGCGTGAGGAAGAGGATAGCAAAAGTTAAAGACCATAAAGAATAGAGAAAAACATTTCTCACATTCCCACGTATGAATTTAATTAATTTTCTTCAACGATTTATATACAGCATAGCTAACATTCCTCCCTGTCGTCAACACCAACACTTTCTACGCCTACGTGGACATTTATTTTCTCGTAAACAAAAATATGGCTTTTATCTTTGTCAGTTGAAATATTCTTCTTGTCAACACATTATCTTTTATCACATCGGTTAGCGCACATGTTACCTTTTTCGATTGCACTGACGGAAAAAATACTTTAATCTGCTTAATCTAATTTTTTCTGTACGTTTCAATACACGTAAAGCCGATACTATTTGTCTTTGTTAAAAAAAAAAATGCTGCCGCTGATAAAAATATCAGCAAGTTCACATTTCATGTAATCCATTCAAAGTTCCCATACTACCCGATCAACAGCCATTGATTGCTGTCTTTCAGGCAAAAGAAAGCCAACCAAGAGTACAAAAAAAGATACAAAAATGAATATGACAAAAAAATAACTAGCTGATAAGATTAACCGCAATGCAAACCAGTAATCTGAGCCCAGAATGTCTCACCAGAAGTTGCTCCATATCTCAGTGTATCTTGTACCCTGAAATCTCTCTCTCTCTCTCTCTCTCTCTCTCTCTCTCTCTCTCTCTCTCTCTCTCTCTCTCTCTCTCTCTATATATATATATATATATATATATATATATATATATATATATTCTCTCTCTCTCTCTCTCTCTCTCTCTCTCTCTCTCTCGTGTTTGGTATCACTACACAGAGATAGTGTCAAGTATTACTTTTTCTTTTTTTAGTGTAGCATTATCGTGTGTGCTCTTGTTACCTAGTAAATAGTTTTTATTCTATCCCTAATTCATGTATGATTGCATAAGTCAGATTTTTTTGGGTAACGCTCCTTGGATACAAATGATACATTTAACTGTATTATTATTATTATTATTATTATTATTATTATTATTATTATTATTTGCTAGGCTACAACCCTAGTTGGAAAAGCAGGATGCTATAAGCCCTGGGTCCAACATGGAAAATAGCCCACTGAGGAAAGGAAACTTAAGGAAAAATGAAATAGTTCAAGAAGAGTAACATTAAAATAAATATCTCCTTTATAAACTATAAAAACTTTAACAAAACGAGAGGAAGAGGAATAAGATAGAATAGTGTGCCCAAATGTACCCTCAAACAAGAGAATTTTAAACCAAGACATTGGAAGACCATGGTACAGAGGCTATGGTACCACCCAAGATTAGAGAATAGTGGTTTGATTTTGGAGTGTCCTTCTCCTAGAAGAGCTGCTTATCATAGCTTAAGAGTCTCTTCTACCATACCAAGAGGAAATTGCCACTGGACAATTACAGTGCAGTAACCCCTCGGGTTTAGAAGAATTGTTTGCTAATGTCAATGTTGTCAGGTGTTCGAGGACAGAGGAGAATATGTAATAAATAGGCCAGCTATTCATCGTGTGTGTGTATGTGTAGGCAAAGGGAAATGAACCGTAAACAGAGAGAAGGATCCATTGTAGTACTGTCTGGTCTGTCAAAAGAACCCATAACTCTCTAGCGGTAGTATCTCAACGGATGGCTGGTGCCCAGGCCAACATACTTCTATCAAGCATTTGCTTTATAATTATATTTTCTTTAAATTTTTATTTTTAAACTTTGTTTAAAGATCTACCACATGAAGTAACTAGAAATAGATTTCAAGAAATGTTTCTTGTCGCCAATTTTTCGATTTATGACGAGGCCTCTAATGTCAGTATCGGTTGAGCTTCAACATTTGATGAAATATTAATAGGACGTTTCAAGTAGAGTTTTCTTGGGTCTTTGTTGTATGCTGCTAACTCACAGTGCATAAGTACCCCTGAATGCAGTGGTAATTCCTGGATACATACAGTTGTATTTGCTACGAATTAAATGATTAAATTCAATTTATACAGTAGACCAGATAGTTCACTGGAATATTAGTTTTCTGAGTAGAAGTGTATTTCATTTTCATTTAATTAGACTTAGATTAAGGATAAAGGCTGGTCATCCAGTTATTCCTGTTTTAACCTAATCAGCTGATCATATTTCTCGCTTTGAGTATACAGAGGATTCTTGATATTTCCAGCACCTGCACGTTCATCTTTCTTTCTTTTTCATCCACCCAAGGTCCTTAGTTTGATAACAATGAGAATTTACAATACACCAACTATTTGAAAAGAATGCATAGTTTATTCTAATTGACTCTGAACGAATGATGACATTATGTCTTGGGCTTCTATAGTTTCAAGATTAACAAGTGAGTGTGCCCTACCATTTTCTCTACATATAGTTATATTTTCTCTATCATTCATTGCTTCTAAACCTGCTTCCTTCTCTCACTTTTTTGGTAACTGGCTCTATTTGTTCAGTTGAAGCTTAAATTGAAAGGACTTTTTAATATTGACAGAATTCAAATGATCTAAAGAAATTTGAGTCACTTTACTGCCTCTGATATTGAGAAGTGGTTTAACTGCTTCCGCTAACGAAGTTGAATGGAGATTTTGTACACACTTTTGACTGTTTTTAACTTAGTTTGTCGATCTCTTTAAAATTTCTTGATGGATTTCAATGTAGTATTTTGGAAACATGGAGTTTGGACCCTAAAAATGGCGAATAGCTCTGAATATGGATGTGGATACCTACTTTTGTTTATTTTCGGTGGCGCAGGTTAGTTGAGTTCTTTCTAATTTTACGGCGTTCATTATGCTTTCTAGTATATATATACATATATATATATATATATATATATATATATATATATGCATTAACCCATGGCTCGATATTCGGCTTGGTCCGGTCGCCCGAGGCAACTTAATTTCTCATTTGGCGAGTTCAGTTGCTAGCCAATCCGGTTGGCTAGTTGTAAATATAATTTCAAGATAAAAAAGGATAAGCTTCTTAGTTGAAAACATATGTATAAAAAGCATGTCAGATGTTTACATGGTATATGACTCATCTCGTTGAATCTCACGTAGTCTCACGTGAAATGACAAGCAGATTTCAATACTCGTGACCATGTTATCATCCATGTGAACACGTGTTTTTGTTGACATCTTCAACTGTCAAAACAGCTTTGTAATGTGGAATTTCCTGAAAGATGTTAAACTCCCACCTGAAATGAGAAAAGCGACCTGTAGGTCGGAAGAAGAGAAAAGGGGTCCCGAAAAAGAATACGAGGTAGAAAAACCCCAAAGACGACCAAAAGTGATTGGAGGAGTTGCCGTAAAACCAATACTCTTTCTGATCTGATGTTAATGAAGTTTACATTTTCCTGATGTTTCTACATATAACCTAACTGAGACTATCTGTGGAATTCAATGAATTGTTACAAAGGAGGCCAACACATGCGCCCAGTGGAAAAGAGAAAAGGTTGTTCTGTCCGAGTCAGACTCATGTATCTGATGTTGAAGTGATTGATAAAAATAATTGATTTAGTCTTCTACACAAAATATTTTTCCACAAGTCATTATATCATATTTTCAGTGCTGAATATATTTGAATTATTCATTATTTTGTTAGGTTATAACTATTTTTATGTACAGAATTACATTATTGTCTTGTTAGTTTCTAGTTCCCCAGTGAAGTAAATATCATTTTTAGTTAATGCATTTTGACAGCAACATAAAATTGACAAGACTCCCCATTTAAATGCATGGCATTCTGTTGAGTTGATTCTCTAAGTTGTTCTAATTTTTTTTTTTTATATTGAACAACTTATCAAAATACTCTTGAATTAAAGGCATATTAGTTATAAACAATCGTATTATATATAGTGTTATGTGTCACTTTTACCAAGGGTTGAAGTCACGGAAATCAGACACAATTTGGCCAGTTGATTTTCTGATTGGCTAATAACCCTCTTAGGTAACTAGTCCGGATGGCTGGCAAAAAAATTGAATTTTTAGGCCTGCATTAAGCATTTTGTGTAGTTAATGTAAATAGCTTGTTCCCTCATCCTTCTCTCTGCATTTATAGTCAGTATAATAATTTGCTGTAATGATATATAGCCCAACCTTTTAGTTATCGGAGTATTAATTTTCATCTTAAAACGTAATCGAAGAAATTAAGGTCTACATCTCTTAATTTATGGATACTGAAGCTCTTTTTATTCAAGAATGATGCCAGTTTGCAGAATGAATGCATTCAATCAGTTACCATTCATCAGATACCGAAAAATTGGCTTCGTTTAGTGACAATTCCACCTTCTAGATTCCCCATCAAAGATCTTTGTCACGGCCTCGTACATTTAGTTAATAAACAGATAAGCGTGAGTCTCGCAACCCGAGAATTCATCAGTTCTTTCAATGTTTCATGACTTTCCTTTCACTGTTATGTGATGCCTTAAACGCTTTCCCTTTTGCATTCATAACTCATTTCTGAATTGAGAGTGAATCCAGTACGCTATTGTTCATTCGTTAAGATTTAGGTTCTCTATCTTATGATACGGTCGCTTCTTTTTTCATGACGACAGCTGTCTTGCCTGTCTGTGTTTTTTTTTTTTTTTCAATATTGATTCGTAACTAAGGAATAGCCTATTGCAATAGTGGTAGCAAAGTCCTTTTGAAAGTATTGTATATGCCTAACGAATTCGCTAAACATATGCTTATCACAAGGCCTGGAGAGTATACTCTCTAGAGATCTTGTATTATCGGAAAAGTCAGGTTTTATCGATGTCGAGAATGTTTCGTTCTGAGATATTTATAGGCTTATATAAAGACCTAATTGTAATCGCCCCTCTTTTTCAGTTGAATTAGAGTTTAGACTATCCAGGAATTGTTGTTTTGTTTATGTAGATTATATTAATTTTTAGGATCAATTTGTCTTTGCTTATGTGTGTCACTTTTCATTAAGAATGTTTAAAAGTCTCTAGATAATTTAGCAGAACAATTGTTTTTATAAAATGGAGCAACTGATTTAGGTTTTTAAGAATTAAGTTGTAAATAACTGTTCCATTTGTTGAAATTCCATGGTATCTACATTTTAAATGAGATCTTATTGGTTAAAATGTAAATCTTTATAGATTATTCTTGTAGGTAAGCAATTTAAGCCCTTGTATTTTGCAAAGAGTTTTCGGGTGAAACATGCATAGAACATTATAATATAAAATTCTATAGAAAACCACCGTTATTAAAACAGTTAAAACAAATCGTTTCTCCATGGGAATTTTCATGCCTGAGGGATAGGCAAATGGAAGTAATTTTAGCAAGATTATGTATTGTTCATACAAAATTGACCCATGACTTTTTTATGTGCACATCTCACGAAACTGTCCCAAAGTGGATTGAGTGTGTTACTATCTTAACAGTCAAACATATATTTTATGAATGTGCTGATTTTAAAACACATAGAGGTTAATGCTTTGGTCAGAAATCTTTTAATTGACAATTTATTTGATTTTGAGTGTTTGTTGGCTTTTAAGATTAATCTTTTTATGAAGTCCAGGTTTAATAGATAAAATTTAAATATCTATATATCATAGGTTTCAATTTTTAACATGTTTTTATCAATAAGATCTAATGTATATATCCAGCTCTGAAGGAATCAAGTGTGACTTATTGGGCTGGTAAATCTCCACCCCTTTAATAGTAATGAAACAAACCGTTACTTCCTTTAGAGTTTAAAATGTTAAGAGTGATTATTAGAATTATCATTTGCGAAATAAGTTTATATTGATATATTTGTTAGGAGTCTATCAACTGAAAGCTGTGTAAGCTGTGGCAGTATGATGTTGAAAAGGAAAAAGACTCCTACTAGCATGTGCTGGACACAGAAGAAAAGAGAGCCAGTTAAAAAAAAAAAAAAAACATTGTACAAATCAGACAATCTGCTATGCTATGCAAATGCATCTAACAAAGACCAAATCCAAGGTGCCTAAGACCGTCATGCCCACGCATTAGCTACTGGCTGCCACACTGCCAAGAAACATGAACAGAAAAGTGGATGGACTGAAATGGATGAATCAGGCCCAACTACCTATGGCTCTTCAGCACTATTCACGAGGTTTCGTTTACGTCCACTGGATAAGGAGCATTACTCCTTTTGTCTGAAAGATGATGATGAGCAGCTCTCATCTGGTGAGGATAGTTAATGTTGGGAATTTTTTCTAAGAAGATGGTGAAAAATCCAATAATGACACACTGAAAACAAGATTGAACACGTGCATTGCATCTGGGGATGCACATTCAGTTGATGTTCAGACCATAAAACATGCTGGATAAAGTATATTTTCCATAGACAGCAAAAAGCCAACACTAGTGAAAGCAGAACAGACGGCAAGGAACCCTTGCTACAGTGTGTAAATCTACTTGAGTTTATTAACCTCCAAACACAGAACCAAGCATGCCTACCTATATCAAAACCACATATGTTAATATACTTGGCATAGGAGGCTTAGAAAAATCACATACATACATTCAATAGACAGTAACGGAAAGAAAAGATCCTCAATGCCTTGTCACACCTGAAGTCTTGTCTTAAAAACTTGAAGGAAGTCAGTTTAGTTGTTCTCTATTCCCCTAAGGTATGCGAGGAAAGCATGGTTCATTCTTTGAAAAGTGATGGTGATGGTGATGGGAGCAAGCCAAGTCAGTGAAGCAAGTAAACACCACCTTACTTGAGGCATTGACCATTGCTAATGTCACCACAGTTTTGAAGAATGGGGGACACAGAGATCCAAGAATGTAATGTTCAAGGCAATGGTGAGCTACCTACATCGATTGGAATCAATCCTGTTGTTTATCACTGTAACTGAATGCTGACGTGAAGCTTCATCTCTTTGCCAGAGTGAAACTGAGCAAGGTTTTTCACTTTTGACTGGATCAAATTCAAGCGACTATGGCTCAGATACATCACAAATTGCATGATCGCAGTACCAATCACCAGGAAACCTGGTAAGACCTGCAAGCAGGCAATATTGCAGTCACGAAGAATGGCATTCACTTTGTATCGTTGGGGCAGACCATGCATGCGAGCATTTGAACAAGCTGATGTAAATTCATTCTGGACTTGTTGGCTATCTCGAATAATGCCAATGCTAGACAGACGCTCTTCATAGTCACACCAGAACTTTCCCGTGTTGCAAGAGTTCAAGAGTCAGTTTGACTTGGAACTGGATAAAACTAGAGAGAATTGTAACTTTGGGCCAAGTGCTGTCAAGATGGAGTAGGATGTTATAAAAAAGATCAAGGTATCCATATTGAATCAGGGGAAACCTATTTGATGCTGAAGGGAACAAGCTGCACAATGTGATCACTCAGGCCTACATCTCTGATTGGTATGTACCAATGATTATGAATGCAGGTTGGGCTGATCAAAAGCTGTATGGAGACTACGTGTCACAGCAAATCAATGGAGATGTAAGGTTAAGGGCACCAGTAAAGACGAACAAGATGTTCATTTCTGGAAACAAGAGAAACACTGTAAAACTCTGAGACAATACTGTGGATCTAAAGGAAACCAAGAACTTGTATGACAAACTAATGGCCCTGGCCAGGTCCGGCAGCGATATCATCCAGAAAGGGGTCATCGGGAACCACGAATTCACTCTGACACCAAGAGCCCATTTGGTACGTGTCATGCTTTGACAGATAGAAGTCGATATTGATTTTCTGATTGCTTATGAAATAAAGTTTCCAAGAATGATACTTTCCATAGAAATCTGGCGAGATTGTATTGTGGGCGTGACTATATTTGGAATTACAACATTGATATCACTTAGAAGTTGTCAGAAATTACAAAATAAAGTATTACTAAAAATTTATTTATTTATAAGATCTGTTTTGTGGATGATATTGATCCATTTATAAAATATGTTTTGTCGGTGGTTCTCAATTTTTTTTTTGTAGTAGCAGAAAAAAAAATTATCTACTGCGAGAGGGCCGTCGATGATGATAGAGATGATAAGGATGGATAAGGCAAGAAACTGAAGCGTTCAAGTGCACGTGCTCAAGAATGTTTTTTGGGGGGTGGGTGGGGGAGGGGGTGTTGTCCCAACAAGTATTCCTGTGCCGTCAGACCACAGACCAGCATGCCGTAAATTGGAGACGACGATTATATATTAAAATTGACTCCATATTAAACTGTACTATAAGTTGTAAAGTTGCCATCAGTTATCATTAGTATTGTTATTATGTTTTTAGATGAAATGGGAAAATAGGTGTACGCCGAAGTCAAAGAATTGGGGCATCAAAGATTAAAAGATGATAGAGGGAACGTATGAAAAGTAAAAGACAGCTGGAATATGTTATATTACAAGAATATTTAAGCATTTACAGTGTTTGTACCGTTAAGGCACATTTTAGGGGGGATTATCTTTGAAGCACTCTGAGAATCAATTAATTGAAATTGATATGAATTTTACATGCACTTTAATTATTCAAATCATACAGTAATCAGTGGCCGTAATGAGATCACTCTAGAATGGAGCAATTGTCACATTATGAAATACCTTGAACAACCATCTTGGAAATTCCACGATGAAAACCCTGGTTCTTGAATCGTATATAGAACTTTATCACTTGATTTATTGATCTCTTTAGGCCTTGAATTTGTGTCTATCTAGTTGCGTTCTGTTATATTTTCCTCACTGTATCTGGGTAATTCAGGCCACGGATTTCTAAAAACGGTGACACATTTCTGGGTAGTTTCATAAGGATTTTATTGTATTAAGAGAAATCAAGATGCATACGTTCCTAGGTAAGAGAAAAAAAGAGAGAGAGAGAGAGAGAGAGAGAGAGAGAGAGAGAGAGAGAGAGAGAGAGAGAGAGAGAGAGAGAGAGATCTATTCCATTCCAGTTTGTCGCAACATTATGTTATACAATTATCGGGTGTCATCAAACAGGATTCTTTCGTAAGCAATATGAAAGTGGGTCTCTTGTTCAGTAGACAGGCATCACCAGCTTCAATGTAGGGTATTAGTTATTCAATTATTTACGTTTGCTCAGTTTATCATACCATGAATTTGAGTATCGTAGAAAATGTTCGTCATATACTATTAGGTTAGAAGACGTATACGAGGGACTGCGTAATTTTCATTCAGGTTTCGGCGATGAAATTTTATCCTTTTCAGTTATGCAATGTATTTGCTTTACGTGGAATGGTGATGGTTACCGTATAACCCAAGATTTCACATTTTCAGCTGGGCCATGACCTTTTAAAGTCCTCGTTTGAAATATATTTTCGTTGCCATACACAAATTTCACTGTTATTATTATTATTATTATTATTATTATTATTATTATAATTATTATTATTATTATTTTTATTATTATTATTTTTATTATTATTTTTATTATTATTATTATTATTATTATTATTTATTTATTATTATTATTTATTATTATTATTATTATTATTATTATTATTATTATTATTATTATTATTATTATTACAAGCTAAGCTATAACTCTAGTTGGAAAAGCAAGATGCTTCAAGCACAAGGGAGTATTTGTTATTAATTCGGTAAATCTGCTTTTATCTGCTTTTATATTTTGCAATCAAGTCTTTTTTAATATGTTCATTGTAATCTATTTAGTTCCGCTTGATTAGCGAAGCCAAGAAACGATGGGCCTGGCTAGAGCTTGGATGGGTGGCCACCGAGAAAAGCCAGACATCATCGGCACACAAGACCCTTGAATATCCATCAATATAACAGGGCTCTGGCAGACTGACCCAAGTTCCTGTTGAAAACCACATTGTGGATTATGTTAAATCCTTGATTCTAAGAAATTCCATTTTTCGCTACATCAGAGGATTTGAAATTTTGCCTATTGATACAAGTAGGATTTTTTATCTCGAATTTTTTGAAATTTGAAATTTTGCCTATAGATACAAGTAGGATTTTTTATCTCGAATTTTTTGAAATTTGAAATTTTGCCTATAGATACAAGTAGGATTTTTTATCTCGAATTTTTTGAAATTTGAAATTTTGCCAATTGATGCAAGTAGGATTTTTTATCTTGAAATTTTTGAAATTTGAAATTTTGCCTATTGATACAAGTAGGATTTTTTATCTCGAATTTTTTTTCTTTAGCGCATGAGTTCGGGTATTTTGTAGACGAACTTGGCCTCTCCATTCAGGTTTTTAAATTTCATCAATAGTGTATTTTTCTATCTCCCGTCCGTGTGAGGTTGAGTATGTTAGCTAAAGGTCAACGAGACGATGAGTAACGTAACATCACGTGTGACATATGAAAACCACACAACACGCACGTATCCTGAGATCTTGAGTCACGCTTTCTTAGTCATAGCGTGAAAGGAAGCTTCGTCTGATTAGACTTGAACGAAATCCCACAATGACCTGTGGTTGATAATATGCAAAGCAGCGCCGTTTCACTGACATTGACTTATTTTATATTTATATGCTTTTTTTGAACAGAAATCTTATATGTTTATTAATGTTCAATTCGTTCCAAAGGCTACGTCAGTTCAAATCAAGACATTAATATTATATTACGATTGTTATAGGCAGAACTATATTTATGTATAGTATAGACAATTATTTGTTTTTTCTTTTTTTATAAGAAAATAAGTGAATTACTTCTGAAAAGTATCAAAATGGGTATGTAAGTTTTTTTCAAGTATATAATGTGCATTGATTGTATAATATAGAATAAGGATTATACTGTATCTATACACAATCTATGATTTTAATTTCATACGTTTTATTCTCTTTTGTATAATAAACCGAGCTTGAAATATGGGTATTATCTATGTTCTTGATCATATCACTTGTGGTTTTTTTTTTTTTTTTTTTTTTTTTTTTTTTTTTTTTTTTATGTGTGTATCCATAAGTTCTCATTATTATTTCAATTAGGTATTTGAAAGCAAACATAAATTTTTCCTTGGGATTTAAAAATGCAAACTTGCTCTCAATAGGAGTGAGACAATTACAAGAATTCCTTAATAATGGATATGAAAAAAGTAACAAAAACTACCAAGAGCTATCGATTTAGGTAATTCAAATGAAAAGTAGGATTTGAGGGAAGGGAATAGTTAATATACAAGGCTATTAAATGCACATTCGATAAGGCACCGATATAAGGAATGAGAACACCTGCTAAATCGCATAAAACCAGTTTATGGATGAATTTTAGGGAAATTTAGCCCAAGGTTATGCCACGGGGTAAGGAACAGTTGATTCAATTTTGATATGTAGCCTATCTGAACCGAGGCATGTATCAATAGTATTTTGAAAGGATCTCCATCCACAGGCGTCTGTAGATAATTTTGAAAAGGATGTGGACCGTCAAACATATCCAGTATCTCAACTATATAATACAGAGCAAGTCTCTTTCTCTCTCTCTCTCTCTCTCTCTCTCTCTCTCTCTCTCTCTCTCTCTCTCTCTCTCTCTCTCTCTCTCTCTCTCTCTCTCTATATATATATATATATATATATATATACACACATATATACATATATATATATATGTGTGTATATATATATGTATATATACATATATATATGTGTGTATATATATATGTATATATATATATATATATATATATATATATATATATATATATATATATATATATATATATATATATATATGTATGCGAGATTGTTTGAGAAGCATCTGGATACTGAAATGTATCCAGGATATTTTGATAAAGAGATGTGGATCCATATATATATAGATACATTTTTTTTATTGGTATCCGTATCCAGATGTGAATGTAGGTCATATTTTTGTTGATATGGTTATGTGCTCCCCAATTTATATCTTGATATTGTTCATTCCAATATAACAAAATACGCCTTGAATGTGTTTAATTTTAACTTCTACTAATCCCCTCTCAACCGTAATCTTGAGTGGGATTGTAAATTCCTTTTATATAAGGTTACCAATTCATAACTTCCTAACCCCTCCCTCTCTCCCTCCCCCAATATTATCTACCATCAGATGCCCTCTTCTCGGATCTTTGGCCCTGTAGATAAGATAATTTTTTGTAGGGTGGGTGGCTGGGCCTTGTTAACATGCACTGTTGGAAATTTGCATTAAAAAACGGTAAATGTCTGGCAACATTTATTCAAGGATTTTTACCTTTTTAATAACCGATATATTGCCGTAAAAGATTGATATTACGGTCACCAAGCCTTAAAAGATAATAAAAAATTAAGGTAAAGTTATGGTCGCTTGTATTTTACTGAAATACGGAGGGAGAACTATATTTTTACGGAGGATTTACGATTAAGATTACGGTTTTTTCCTAACAGTTTGTATATGCCTTAAGGAGAAGCAAGCCAAATGCGTGTCTGGAAAACTGATAAGGAAAATGTTTCTGGCGATGCATATATCTTAGAGAAGTAGATGCTTAGCTTCACTCAAACAGTATATTCATTATAAAGTATTATTGTTATTACTCCTAGCATGTAATTATTCATATATAACTTACCTATAACGCCATTAACTTGCTAATCAATCTCCAGTTCAGAATATACTATGTGAAAAAAAAACATAAAAATAGAAAAAAATGATTAAGAATATATTAAAATAAATAACTGTAGATATATTAGTATTCACACACACAAACCAGAAACACGGAGGCAGTGATGTGCCATACTCTAAAATGATACGTATCAGTTTTCTAGTTATAATTTCACCCCATTTTGTGCTAGACTCATAGAACTTTAGAAGACAAAATAACCTTAGATGTGTTCATATTATTATTATTATTATTATTATTATTATTATTATTATTATTATTTGCTAAGCTACAACCCTAGTTGGAAAGGCAGAATGCTATAAGCCTAGGGGCCCCAACATTAAACCTCGGTAGCGCCTTAAGATTCCAAGCATCATAGTTTATTGTAATGTTTAATGATATTGATGTCATAGAATTATATTTACACATTGGTATGAAAGAGTTACATTGTGTTTATTATTGATTTTATTAGCCTTAGATTTTGATTGTACATTTACTTATTTATTTTAGGTTGAAATTGAAATTCATCTATTGTTGCCCTTATTTTAATAATTGCATAGTTATTGAAGTTCTGGATATCTACTTTCTCCCATTTAAGATGTCAGTTCTTTAATATATATTTGTATCGGTTAAAATTTACGTTTGTTTCACTCTAATAACTGTAATATCTTTTCGTTGGATTTTCTACTTTTTAGTTCTATGTCAAATTAATGTTCTGGTTTTCGATGTTGCGTTATAATCTTAATTTTTCAATAGCGACAATTTCATCTAACACCATTGTGAAATACTTTTCTTAATATTATTATCTACTTTGTGAGGTTGCTCTGAAATAAGGTTTAGCTGTCCAAGAAAGATTTAAAACTTATTTAAAAAGATTTAGTATATTTCATAGATAATTCGTTGTAATGAATATTTCACTCTCTCTGCCTTGATTGATAGCACAATATTGTTATTTTTAATCTTTATCATTCATAATGAGAAAATAATGAAAATCTGCCGAGCGTAGTTCGCTGAATCGCAACGTATTTTATGTTGCAAAAAGTGTAAAGATTGTTTTTATTATTTTGTGAGGTCAGAGAACAAGCAATTTAGTTTTTTTTGCGCGAGAGTCGAGACAAAGTGTTGAGCAAGGCCAAGGTCTTGAGTAAACAATGAGAAACTGGAAAAGATTGAGAGTTTAATCATTGCAGTCCTGTTTTAAGAGTACAAGTTTGGCTTTTCTCTCATAAGATTAGTATATTCTTCCTTATTAAATTAGGTCGTAGCTCCATGAAAAGAATACTCATTAGTATATAACACGGTCGTCATGGCACATTGCATCGTGATGTCGTTTATCGTTAGACGGATTTGGAGATGGAAATTTTCTGTAAATGTTTTCTATATATTTGCGATCTTAGATTCACGTATCAAGAAACAAGGGATGCTAAACATTTCAGTTTCGTATCCTCAGTTTCGTGATCTCTTGTGAACTATAGTCCATTTCTTTTAGCGAGGCAGATTTGCACCGACTCGCAACGGTGTCCTTTTAGCTCGGAAAAGTTTCCTGATCGCTGATTGGTTGGACAAGATAATTCTAACCAATCAGCGATCAGAAAACTTTTCCGAGCTAAAAGGGCACCGTTGCGAGTTGGTGCAAATCTGCCTCGCTAAAAGAAATGGACTATAGTTAGTAAGTTTGGACCTCTAAGCGTTTATAACATTAGTGTTTTGGTTCACGTAGCCTACCTCGAGGTCATTATTATTAACCTCCTGTATAACATGTAACATAATTCTGCTTAGATATATTTATTCGGTAATTAGAATAATTTCACAATGGAAATTGATTTAATAGAAGAAATATGTTTTTGTAATAAAGAAGGATTCCATACATCTGCTAGTGGATATCAGAACGAC
>NC_090762.1:6525990-6570990 GCF_036898095.1 Palaemon carinicauda | reverse complement strand
ATTTTTCTACAACATTACTTCACATACGTTGGTTTGATTTCTAGAATTATATTACACAAAATTTCACACAGATGTCAAAGAATTGTATCACCACTATTTTAATTGCAGTTACTGGAGTTATCATCATCACTTCCTTATCCAGAAAATTCTTTGCTTCGACCAAAAAAATCAATGACACTAAAAGATAAAAAAAAAAAACGCTAAAATTTGCAAAATAAAAAAGAAATCTTCACTTAAAAAAAAATAATAATAATAAAAGACAGCCAACTCTTCAGGGGTATATTTCCGTACGAAATCGTGCTCTTTCTTTACTGCTCACCTCAGATTGAATGCGAATGTGATCGTGTTTTCGCTTGAGCAGCTCCCTAAGGATTATTTTCTCGCTTTTGCCTCTGAAGGATTGCTACATTTGCGTGTTGTCACCAGCCGGGGGAAATCGCTTAGTAAACGCGAGTTTCATTCCTGATTATTGTCACCATTATCTCAACTGCCGTGGAATTTTTGCCTTTTATGACACCGTGAAGACGCGTGGAAGATATGATTGAGATCTGCTTGTATTACCCTTTTTCTTTTGTACAATACTCAGGAAGTATGTATGTATATTGGATATAAATTAACAAATGCAATATATATATATATATATATATATATATATATATATATATATATATATATATATATATATATATATATATACACATACATATACATATATATATATATATATATATATATATATATATATATATATATATATATATATATATATATATATATATATATCACACACAAATTCAACCCTTCCCACCCTCTCCTTTCCCAACTACAACTTGGTAGTTAAGGCAATTTATGTAAGATCGTGGTTTTCCGAATAAAATATATATATATATATATATATATATATATATATATATATATATATATATATATATATATATATATACACCCTTGCATTTGCTCTTTATTATATAAGGGAGATTTATATATGTATATATATATATATATATATATATATATAGCCTTATTATATAGGGAAGATTTTATATATATATATATATATATATATATATATATATATATATATATATATATATATAGTCTTGCATTTGCTCTTTATTATATAAGGGAGATTATTTATATATATATATATATATATATATATATATATATATATAAATATATATATATATATATATATATATATATATATATATATATATATATATATATATATATATATATATATATATATATATATAGCCTTGCATTTGCTCTTTATTATATAGGAGAGACTTTATATACACACGCACACACACACACACACACACATATATATATATATATATATATATATATATATATATATATATATATATATATATATATATATACACACACACATATACATACTGCCGCTAGAGAGTTGTAGGGTCCTTTGACTGCCCAGATGGTACTACATTGAATCCTTTTGTCTGGTTACGGTTCTTTCCCTTTGCGTACACATACTCCGAATAGACTGGCCTATTCTTTACATATTCTCCTCTGTCCTCATACAACTGACAGCACTGTGATTATCAAACAATTCTTCTTCACCCAAGGGGTTAACTACTGACGGAAAGAAGCTTAAATGATTTCAATGTGGTTCATCGTGGCTTCATTATCGGTTGCATTAGACTTTCGTTTTGCACGTTTGTTCACGATCTCTCTCTCTCTCTCTCTCTCTCTCTCTCTCTCTCTCTCTCTCTCTCTCTCTCTCTCTCTCTCTCTCTCTCTCTCTCTCTCAGGTCATTGTTATCAGTGATTTTCCCTATACGTATATTTTCCCCTTTATTTTTGGTACTTGATTGGATTTGGAATGGGTTTGCAAACTCCTAACCAAAGTTGAAATAATGAGATGACCTACATTCATGCAGATAGGTTATCAAACTTTTTAAAACGTTGACCTTTTGTTTTATTTACAAAATAACCTAAATAAAATATCTTGAAGGCCACTGGCCCAATAAAAATCCATAATTATCTATCTGTATCAGTCGTTATGTATTGATGAATAAAATTATCAAAATCATCCCAAAGAACTGATAATAGAATGATATTAATATTTAATGTTCCTTAAAATTATTTTATTGAAGGTCATTAAAGGTTGACATTTAAAATGTGGGATTTAGTCATAACACCACAAGTGCAGTAATGTAAAGAAGATATTGATAATAATATTTTTATGGTTTCCGTACTAAAATGTAGATTTGCAACTTGTAACCTTTCTCCTTTTAAATGTGTTCTCAAAATTGTTCTTATTTCATACCATCCACAAAACAGTTTAGCGGTAAAGTTGTTTTGTCATCTGCATGTGCGCTCCCATGGGCAGAGAATTGTACGTTGAGTCTCTCTCTCTCTCTCTCTCTCTCTCTCTCTCTCTCTCTCTCTCTCTCTCTCTCTCTCTCTTTTGAAAGCGTCTCAAGGCACACTAAATTGTTTACCTTGGAGCTATATGAATTATCGAGGTAGGTTATAAAATAGGTATTGGTTATTTTATTTTAGAAGTATTTCGAAACTTACTAAAAGTCTACTGTACTTTTTTTTATTGTTACCAAATATTTCTCTTGGTAAGAGTGCGATATCATATCGAGATGGTAATTCTCATAAGCCTTTTAGATTAAGAGTACACATAAATTACATTATCCTTTTAGTATTCTACCCATGTAATCCCAACCAGTATTTATTAACTTTTACTGACCAGTGATTTTAATAATGTTGGATAGAGAGAGATTTCTGGATTTAGTTAGTGTTCGTATCCTTTTCTGTGCGTACATACACTCACACCCACTCGCGTGGCTTTGGTGGAAAGTTGGCTTGAGAGCTGATTTTGTGTTTGTATATTTGGTAACTGAAAAATTGTGCAACAGTGGACCTAACAGGATTACAAGGCGCATTAATGGCATGTACCAATATTGTCTCGACTTCCCCTTACTGAGAGAATGAATGATTGGTAATTATCTGGCACCATGACATCAATGGCCATTGATGCCGATCTTATTGAGACAGAGAGAGAGAGAGAGAGAGAGAGAGAGAGAGAGAGAGAGAGAGAGAGAGAGAGGGGTTGTGTTATCCTCTTCCTCTCCATGCTTGTTACAGAATCACACCCATTGAAAATTCAATTGTAAGCTCTCACTGATATTGCATAGCAAGCATACAATCTCCAGCGTCTGATTAAAAGTGTAAAAAAGGTATGATAAGAGGAGAAAATCTGAAGTAATTATATGGAGCTTTAAAGCTATGGGTGAAGCCGAAATTAATGTAAAGGATCATGATAATATAGAAAAGGGGAAAACTGAGTGAGAAATAAGGGGACCCCTGAAAATGGGGCCATGGAAGGTAGCCTGAGTATTGCACAAGGTTTGAACGGATGTCTAGAGTAGGGAAGTTGGAACATATCGGCAAGTCAACTCTACTTTAGAGGAGAGCTGTGTTGATATGAAATAAATGAAAAGGTGAAAGATTTTGTGATGAAATATTTCCGCAACATTTGATTAAAGTTTAAGAAGCGTAGGAATTTACGAAAAATATAGCAAAAACATTGCACAATTGAGATCATGGATCAGAGCACTGTGGGATGATAGAATTGCTGGGGGGGGGGGGGTTATGACTTGTTCTTGAAACCAGAAAGTGTACGCAATTTTGAGTGGAGTGGGATAGTTTATGTTTGTCAGTGGGTAAAAGGGGCTTGTTTTGATGATGAGCTTGAGCATTCTACGTAAGTGTATGCAACTGCTGATGCTTGTAAAGCTTATCTGAACTGGTCGTTTATTCTTGACTGAAAAATCAGGGCGAACGTTGGGTGGGTATTGTCTTGATTTATGCTAATGCCAACCTCTGGTAGGAAATTATGTATTACATATGTATACAATATATATATATATATATATATATATATATATATATATATATATATATATATATATATATATATATATTTATATATATATGTATATGTATATGTATGTATATATATATATATATATATATATATATATATATATATATATATATATATATATAATATATATATATATATATAATATATATATATATATATATATATATATATATATATATATATATATATATATATGATTATTACTTGCTAAGCTACATCCCTAGTTGGGAAAGCAGAATACTATAAGCCCAGGGGCACCAACAAGGAAAATAGCTGAGTGAGGAAAGGAAACAAGAAAAAATAAAATATTTTAAGAACAGTAACAACATTAGAATAAATATATCCAATATCAACTATAAAAACTTTAAAAAAAACAAGAGGAAGAGAAATAAGATGGAATAGTGTGCCTGAGTGTACCCTCAAGCAAGAGAACTCTAACCCAAGACAGTGGAAGACCATGGTACAGAGGCTATGGCACTACCCAAGACTAGAGAACAATGGTTTGATTTTGGACTGTCCTTCTCCTAGAAGAGCTGTTTACCATAGCTAAATACTATAGTCTGTTCTACCCTTACCAAGAGGAAAGTGGCCACTGAATAATTACAGTCTGAAAATTTGATACAATTCAAAATCTCAATTTTCACGGACTTTTGATGATGCCTGGTTCATATGTCGTAATATAAAAGTGGGAAAAATATTTTCCTACTTCACTCTTAATCTGAAGAATTTTGTACACTCAGCCCATTTTATCAATAATATCCAACATGAGTGAAAGTTATGTAGGTCAGCAAGACTATTATATTGATTTTGTATTATCCGATTCAAGATTTCCAGGGAAATATTAATGTAGTTTAAAGTATTTTGAAAATAAAAACAATTATGGATGCGTGTTGACGGAAATCGGGTGAGCTTTTTATAGGCAAGGTTTATGAGTAATATGTAATTTGTATTTAAGGAATTATGATTTTTTTTCAACGTTGCTGGCTGTAAAAATACCTTCTTTGACTATTGATGTTAGATGAAATGCGCATGATTTTAAAATAGTTAAAGTATTTTGACCTTTAGAATGAAATTGAATTTTTAAAAGTGAGAATATTGACTGTGGAACATATGTGCATAATTAATAGTAATTCGTGACGCACCTCCCTCGATACCTTTAAAAACCGTCGGTGATTCCTGGGAGAGTCATTCCTGAATAGAACCCCTTTCAGGCAACATGTTCCATTTACCTACAGCGATCATCTCGAAGTTGACCTTCCTTCTTCATATCTCGGTTTTTGGAGTTCTTGCTTATCCACAGCGACAGTTCTGCGGAGAAACGTTGTATTTAGAAAATGGCGAAGTTCGGTACTTTACATCCCCAGGGTACCCGGAGCCATACCCAGGGGGTGTTGATTGCGTTTGGCAGTTGCAAGCACTTCCTGATAATGTCATCGCTCTCTCTTGTCCCTATTTTGACCTGTCGCCTTCAGATGGCTGTGTAGACGACAGCTTCTACGTTTCTCTAAATGCCGCGACGTACTGTGGTAACAACAACGTGGAGATTGCTACAAATGTAAATCAGTTTTCAGTTAGGTTCACGTCTCAGAATATTTACTCTAATGGTCATCTAGGGTTTTTGTGCTTTGTAAATGCCACAAGTGGTTTAGGTAGTACAAGTCCCTCCAGTGCAACTGTGTTTTACGGAACAGAAAATACTGACCCCCATTTCCAAACTGTGAAAAGAGATAGTTCCACCATAACAGTGACTTATGAAAGTAAAATTACTGATTATAATTTCCAGACTGAAAAGAGCAATCCTCCAGGTACGAAAAGGACTTATGAAACTGAAAATACTGATTATTTTTTCCAAACTTATAAAACCAGTCTTCCAGGCACAAAAGCGACTTATGGAGCTGAAAATACTGATGATCATTTCCAAACTCATAAGACCAATCCCCCAGGTACAGAAGGGACTTATGGAACTGAAAATACTGATTATTATTCCCAAACCAAACAGACCAATTCTCCAAGTACTGAAAGGACTTATGAAACTGAAAATACTGATTACTATGCCCAAAGTGATCAGACCAATCCTCCAGATACAGAAAGGGCTTATGGAACCGAAAATTATTATTATTCCCAAACTGATCAGACCAATGCTCCAAGTACTGAAGGGACTTATGGAACTGAAAATGCTGATTATTATTCCCAAACTGACCAGACCAATTCTCCAAGTACAGAAGGAACTTATGGAACTGAAAATACTTATGATTATTCCAGAATTGGCAAGACTAAGCCTCCTGGCACAATAGGCACTTATGGAACCGAAAATGCTGATTATTATTCCCAAACTGACCAGACCAATTCTCCAAGTACAGAAGGAACTTATGGAACTGAAAATACTTATGATTATTCCAGAATTGGCAAGACTAAGCCTCCTGGCACAATAGGCACTTATGGAACCGAAAATGCTGATTATTATTCCCAAACTGACCAGACCAGTTCTCCAAGTACAGAAGGAACTTATGGAACTGAAAATACTTATGATTATTCCAGAATTGGCAAGGCTAAGCCTCCTGGCACAATAGGCACTTATGGAACCGAAAATGCTGATTATTATTCCCAAACTGACCAGACCAATTCTCCAAGTACAGAAGGAACTTATGGAACTGAAAATACTTATGATTATTCCAGAATTGGCAAGGCTAAGCCTCCTGGCACAATAGGCACTTATGGAACCGAAAATGCTGATTATTATTCCCAAACTGACCAGACCAGTTCTCCAAGTACAGAAGGAACTTATGGAACTGAAAATACTTATGATTATTCCAGAATTGGCAAGACTAAGCCTCCTGGCACAATAGGCACTTATGGAACCGAAAATGCTGATTATTATTCCCAAACTAACCAGACCAATTCTCCAAGTACAGAAGTAACTTATGGAACTGAAAATACTTATGATTATTCCAGAATTGGCAAGGCTAAGCCTCCTGGCACAATAGGCACTTATGGAACCGAAAATGCTGATTATTATTCCCAAACTGACCAGACCAATTCTCCAAGTACAGAAGGAACTTATGGAACTGAAAATACTTATGATTATTCCAGAATTGGCAAGACTAAGCCTCCTGGCACAATAGGCACTTATGGAACCGAAAATGCTGATTATTATTCCCAAACTGACCAGACCAATTCTCCAAGTACAGAAGGAACTTATGGAACCGAAAATGCTGATTATTATTCCCAAACTGACCAGACCAGTTCTCCAAGTACAGAAGGAACTTATGGAACTGAAAATACTTATGATTATTCCAGAATTGGCAAGACTAAGCCTCCTGGCACAATAGGCACTTATGGAACCGAAAATGCTGATTATTATTCCCAAACTGATCAGACCAATTCTCCAAGTACAGAAGGCACTTATGGAACCGAAAATGCTGATTATTATTCCCAAACTGACCAGACCAGTTCTCCAAGTACAGAAGGAACTTATGGAACTGAAAATACTTATGATTATTCCAGAATTGGCAAGACTAGGCCTCCTGGCACAATAGGCACTTATGGAACCGAAAATGCTGATTATTATTCCCAAACTGACCAGACCAATTCTCCAAGTACAGAAGGAACTTATGGAACTGAAAATACTTATGATTATTCCAGAATTGGCAAGACTAAGCCTCCTGGCACAATAGGCACTTATGGAACCGAAAATGCTGATTATTATTCCCAAACTGACCAGACCAATTCTCCAAGTACTGAAGGAACTTATGGAACTGAAAATACTTATGATTATTCCAGAATTGGCAAGACTAAGCCTCCTGGCACAATAGGCACTTATGGAACCGAAAATGCTGATTATTATTCCCAAACTGATCAGACCAATTCTCCAAGTACAGAAGGCACTTATGGAACCGAAAATGCTGATTATTATTCCCAAACTGACCAGACCAGTTCTCCAAGTACAGAAGGAACTTATGGAACTGAAAATACTTATGATTATTCCAGAATTGGCAAGACTAAGCCTCCTGGCACAATAGGCACTTATGGAACCGAAAATGCTGATTATTATTCCCAAACTGACCAGACCAATTCTCCAAGTACAGAAGGAACTTATGGAACTGAAAATACTTATGATTATTCCAGAATTGGCAAGACTAAGCCTCCTGGCACAATAGGCACTTATGGAACCGAAAATGCTGATTATTATTCCCAAACTGACCAGACCAATTCTCCAAGTACTGAAGGAACTTATGGAACTGAAAATACTTATGATTATTCCAGAATTGGCAAGACTAAGCCTCCTGGCACAATAGGCACTTATGGAACCGAAAATGCTGATTATTATTCCCAAACTGACCAGACCAATTCTCCAAGTACTGAAGGAACTTATGGAACTGAAAATACTTATGATTATTCCAGAATTGGCAAGACTAAGCCTCCTGGCACAATAGGCACTTATGGAACCGAAAATGCTGATTATTATTCCCAAACTGACCAGACCAATTCTCCAAGTACAGAAGGAACTTATGGAACTGAAAATACTTATGATTATTCCAGAATTGGCAAGACTAAGCCTCCTGGCACAATAGGCACTTATGGAACCGAAAATGCTGATTATTATTCCCAAACTGACCAGACCAATTCTCCAAGTACAGAAGGAACTTATGGAACTGAAAATACTTATGATTATTCCAGAATTGGCAAGACTAAGCCTCCTGGCACAATAGGCACTTATGGAACCGAAAATGCTGATTATTATTCCCAAACTGACCAGACCAATTCTCCAAGTACAGAAGGAACTTATGGAACTGAAAATACTTATGATTATTCCAGAATTGGCAAGACTAAGCCTCCTGGCACAATAGGCACTTATGGAACCGAAAATGCTGATTATTATTCCCAAACTGACCAGACCAATTCTCCAAGTACAGAAGGAACTTATGGAACTGAAAATACTTATGATTATTCCAGAATTGGCAAGACTAAGCCTCCTGGCACAATAGGCACTTATGGAACCGAAAATGCTGATTATTATTCCCAAACTGACCAGACCAATTCTCCAAGTACTGAAGGAACTTATGGAACTGAAAATACTTATGATTATTCCAGAATTGGCAAGACTAAGCCTCCTGGCACAATAGGCACTTATGGAACCGAAAATGCTGATTATAATTCCCAAACTGACCAGACCAATTCTCCAAGTACTGAAGGAACTTATGGAACTGAAAATACTTATGATTATTCCAGAATTGGCAAGACTAAGCCTCCTGGCACAATAGGCACTTATGGAACCGAAAATGCTGATTATTATTCCCAAACTGACCAGACCAATTCTCCAAGTACAGAAGGAACTTATGGAACTGAAAATACTTATGATTATTCCAGAATTGGCAAGACTAAGCCTCCTGGCACAATAGGCACTTATGGAACCGAAAATGCTGATTATTATTCCCAAACTGACCAGACCAATTCTCCAAGTACAGAAGGAACTTATGGAACTGAAAATACTTATGATTATTCCAGAATTGGCAAGACTAAGCCTCCTGGCACAATAGGCACTTATGGAACCGAAAATGCTGATTATTATTCCCAAACTGACCAGACCAATTCTCCAAGTACAGAAGGAACTTATGGAACTGAAAATACTTATGATTATTCCAGAATTGGCAAGACTAAGCCTCCTGGCACAATAGGCACTTATGGAACCGAAAATGCTGATTATTATTCCCAAACTGACCAGACCAATTCTCCAAGTACAGAAGGAACTTATGGAACTGAAAATACTTATGATTATTCCAGAATTGGCAAGACTAAGCCTCCTGGCACAATAGGCACTTATGGAACCGAAAATGCTGATTATTATTCCCAAACTGACCAGACAAATTCTCCAAGTACAGAAGGAACTTATGGAACTGAAAATACTTATGAATATTCCAGAATTGGCAAGACTAAGCCTCCTGGCACAATAGGCACTTATGGAACCGAAAATGCTGATTATTATTCCCAAACTGACCAGACTAATTCTCCAAGTACAGAAGGAACTTATGGAACTGAAAATACTTATGATTATTCCAGAATTGGCAAGACTAAGCCTCCTGGCACAATAGGCACTTATGGAACCGAAAATGCTGATTATTATTCCCAAACTGACCAGACCAATTCTCCAAGTACAGAAGGAACTTATGGAACTGAAAATACTTATGATTATTCCAGAATTGTGAAGACTAATCCTCCGGGTACAAAAGGCACTTATGGAACTGAAATTACTGACTATCATTCACAAACTAATAAAACTAATCCTCCGAGTACAACAGGCTCTTATAAAACTGAAAATACTTATTAAATTTTCTGAACTGATAAGACATTACCTTCCTGTAGAAGAAGGTACTACAGAAAATAGATTGTGAAACAGCACTGGCAAACTAAGAGAATAAGTCCATCTGTTGCCATAAATTTGTTGTGTCGAAGGTTAATCATGGTAGGATTTTTAATGAATGATGTCGAACTCTTCCCTAATTGTAAACATTTTGTAAACTTTGAATATAAATTGTCTAGTGATATTACGGCTGCACATCTACATAATTTTTTCTTTACTTTTTATTGAGCTTTGGTATTTTTGTTGCTACTGATCAAGACTTTTTCGTCTTCACTTAGGGAAACTTGTGCTTCAGATATAAAAGTTTTGCATTAATATCTTATTGTATTAAACTTGTTCTCGAGATTCCAGAAGCATCCTGTGCAATGATAACTGCTGTGTCTGATACTTCACTTTCAGTATATATATTTATTCATTGTAAAACTATAAGTATTTCACCTCTTGCTATTAAAAAGAATTTTCATGCATGTTTAACATTGTTTTTCTGCAGAGTACCTGCCATCCTTAGTCAAATCCTAAAGCTACTATTCACAAGAGTATTTTAGGATACAAACCATATTTTGATTTTGTGCTGCAGTAACCATCTACGCAGATGTTGAATACATCTATTGTATGTTTCTGTTTATGTTGGTATCACTGCCCGTTTTTTTTTTCTTTTCTTTTATTTGCTTTGGCAGCTGTAATGATAAGCCGTCGATTGAAGATGGACCTCCTCTTACAAACATCACTGTGTGCTTATGAGTAATGTTGATCCTTTTGATTATGTTATCTGAATAGCAATATCAGTGATGTATTTCATCTTTTGGCTTTACTTTACAATTATTTTGAGACCAAAATTTTATGAAAGGGTACATTTTATTTGACAACTGGATTGTATTCTGTAGGATGTTTAGGATTGGAGGATGGCAATGAGACATAGGGTGTTTGGTGAGGAGTATAATATGAAACTGTGTCTCATACGAGATCCAGATACAGACTGACTGACTCGCCTGCATCAGCATGCAATGCATGAGTCAGGATAAGTTCTCTCCCTTCGTAGGGAGAACATACACTTGCATTATAATCTTACATCTCCCTCCCAAGATTTTTAGTAAAGTATGAGCATTTACATGAAATGGCTAATACTTGAAAGAAAATTTCGCATATGAATACAGTTATTTTGCATAAATCAAACAGCAATCGATCAAGTAACTAAGACAAAAACACATTTCGTATAATAAATGGTTATCAATATGCTGCTCAGAAGAAAATAAAAATAATCGGCATCTCTTATGCATAACTAAACATAGATTGTAGCTGCAAAAACTGATATTTGAAACAATTATTCACATGATTACATTATTCATGCAAAAATGGTATATAGTGTTACTGGCAGGGTAACGAGGAACAATAAGCAGGTACAATTACAATGAAAGGGAGAATTGCATATAATATTACGTGTTACCATTGTCCATGACGTAGTCGGAGAACCACGCTGTGCGCGTAGTCTGCCTCTTAGGGAGTACTGGCACCTCCAACGGAGTTGAGGGAGTGGTAGACGGCGTGTGAGAGAGGTCCTATGCCATCCAACTTGATTCGGTACTACCGGTAGGGAAGGGAGTCGACCACCAACCCCTTACAGTCCCATTAATTTCTTACCTGGTTTTGCTCTCTTACACGGGCCCCTACTCCTAAGGGTTTGAGTGTCCAGGCAGTGTGACAGTACCGATTTTCTCTCTGTTGGTGGCCATTTAAACTTCACGCTTACGCAGTCTGCTTCCAATGCCTGTCAACCAGGTAATATTACTTCGCTGTAGGAACACCATCTCATAATTTCCTCCCAGTTGTCAGCTGCACAGGTGACTTGTTGATATTGCGACTGGGCGTGTTCAAATATTGCAGTATCCCAAGAGAGGCCTTATCGCAGTCTAGGCTGCCCCCCTCCCCTGCGTTTTCCCTGATTATCCTTTTGGCTGTTTTTTCTGCTGATTTTGCTTTCCCATTCGACTGTGGGTAATGTGCCGAAGAGAGGGGCACCTTGACTCCGTATCTTTTGAAGAAAGTCGACTTTTCTTTGCTCACTAGATTTGTGCACCTGTCCGTGGACACTTCCTCTGGAGCCCCCCACCTCGTGATATAGCCTCCTAGCACGAATATTGCTCTCTGCAAATTGGTACCTTTAAGGAAATGCGGTATCCATCCCGTGAGGCTATTAGCGTATGCCAGGTACATCCGCCCGTCTGGCTGAAACATATCACCGACCGTACATTGAAAGGGGTCGTCCGGGGGTGGCGTAATGGCTATCGACTCCTCTGGTAATGAGGGCGCGTGCATGTTGCAAACAATACACGAATTCCTGTGGTGCTGAAGGTCGCCCTATATGCCAAGCCAGTAGACAGACTGTTGGGCCCTCCTGAGCATGGAGTCAATTCCTTGGTGACTTACATGAAGGTTTACTGCTATCTGTCGACGAAGTTCCTCTGGAATTACCAACCATACCTACCTGTCTTCGTATGCATAAAGCACTAGATTTTCCGAAGTTGATAGGCGATCTCACACCGTAAAAGGGCTTAAGGCAGGCTACCTTCTGCGACTTCTGCAGGTGATTGTGCCAATCACCTGCAGATACCTTCGGCATCAGTAACTGTTATACGCGGTCCTTGGCTGTAGCAGAACGTGAGCTCCTTATGTAGAGTCTCGATAGCTTCTACGGTGACGGCCGCTGCCATGTCGTCCTCCAGCTCAACATCACATTCGTCAGGGGATGTTCGCAAGGCAGGGAAACGAGATAGGAAGTTGGCCGCACAATTTTTCTTACCTGGTAGATGCTTAATAGTAAATTTATATGGGAGGGTCTTCTCCTTCAGCCTGAACAATCTTGAGTTAATGATGTCTGCCATGGTTTTATCTCCCAGGGCATCTCAGGAGTAGCAATCTAGCCATCCTTAGGCACCACACGACAGCCAGACCCTCAGTACTGCTGGAGGATGACTAATCCTATGCCTTCTATGCTCCAATCTGTGAGGGTGACTGTTGGGCGGGACTTGTTGTAGTATGCAAGGGCGTCCGCAGCCAGCTCGCAGGTGGTGCCATGGGCACTCTTGAATATCTTCTGCAGATACGTGTCCCAAAATACATGTTTGCCAGTCTGTTTCTTCTTCAGTAGGTCCATGAACGGTTCCATGATGGGTGCGGCCGTGAGGAACGGCGCAAATTGTTTTACTAAACCAAACTATGATCTGATATCTGTGATGGTGGGCGTTGGTGGCATGGGAAACTTCCGAATGGTGCCAAGGCTGTCCTCAGTTGCTCTATAGCCTTCCCAGCCTGGGTGAAATCCAATATTCTTCCCATCTGCAAAATTTGAATTTTTCTCACTTGAGCGTGATGCCTTTCACCGCACATGTTGCCAGAAAATCGAAGGTGTGCCAGAAGGCTTCTTCAACCCCAGTGTCATAGAAGAAGGTATCATCTATGCTCTTGTACTTGCGTGGTATATCCTTAATGGCGCCGTCAAATTGTCTTGTTTAGGCATCTGATGCTGAACAGTGGCCCATAGGGGTTCTATGGTACTGGAAGTGGCCCCAGTAATGAACATTGTAAGGTGGCGACTTTCCTCGTTGAATTCCACCTGGTGGAATCCCCAATATGCATTTGCCACCATCTTGTAAGAGTGCTGGAGGATGCCAGATACTATATCAAATGGTGCTGGGGGGTGTGGTGGGTCTTCCTCCTACAGGAGGCCTTAGGGCGTTGATAGTCCACTGTGCGTTGTGGGTGGCCCGACTTCTATGCCACCATGACCATTCATGCGCACCACTCTGTCTCCTCTCCTGGGATAACTTCTTGGATGATGCCCTTCTGTATATCCTCTTCAATTTGAGCCTCCATCTCGACTTCCCAATGCTTTGGAACTGCTGTGGGAGTATGACATGCTTATGGCATGGCATTTGGCATTAGATGGATGTGGTGGGGCGCTCTCACCATCACTGGTAATGGCTCCCTAGTCGTGTTGAAGGTCGTCGATGAGAAGTGCTGGAGTAACCAGCAAGGGAAGTTTTCTTTGATGGGTGGTAGCGTAACAGATGAAGGTCTGGAGGGCGGTGTCGTGCCACTAGACACGCTCGCGGATATAGGTCTCTGGAGATGATTTGGAAAGTAAATTGGGACAAGTTCAAGGTCCTTGCACGCTGAGAGAGGGAGGTACAACGAGGTGCGTATATGGCGAAATTCACTTCTTGCACACTGGTATGGTTTCTTGAGGAGATTCGAAAGGTCGCTGATCCTAGGCACTCCAACTTTAAGTTGACGACATATCTTAAACCAGCCTGACTCTGCAGTAGCGTAGGCCTTATGTTGAAGAATAACATCTCTGTGCCTGTGACACATACTTGTGCCCCTGTATCGGCAACGGCACTTGCATTCATGAACCTGGGCTCCATCCACTCTGCCAATTTGACCATGACAGTGGGTTATGAGGGGCACTGAGTTGCAGCGACAATTGCCCCTGTCACTGCCAAGGCCATGGTGGAGTCCGGTGGTATCTTCCTGTTTCTGCAGTATCCCTTGATATGGCCAGTCTTCTGGCAGTTATGGCAAACGAGAGACCTCGCTGGACATCGGTTTTCCTCTGCCGCATGACTCCCTCTGCAGTTTCTGCATATTCGTTTAGCAGCGATGAGGTTCGGTGATGGTTGGCTTCTCACCGCATACCTGGTAGCCATCTTGGGGTTGGCGCCGGCACCACTTTCCACATCAAGTGGCGCGACTTCTTTGTCCTGTTGCGATCTTTGCTGCATTCCACGGGCATCCTGCCTGGCCGCTTCAAACCCATACACATTGTTTGCAAGCTATCAACACTCGTAAGAGACCCATATGATTGGAATATTTATTTTTTTAACACTTGATCTCCCAGACCTACTATAAGCTTCCTTAATAACATATATTCTGAAGGGTTAAAATCACAATTAGATACTGAAGCCCACAATCTATGGCCTTTTGAGAGCAACGCACAAAAAAATCCCTGACACTCTCATTGTGGCCCTGTGCCACATTGAAAAAAATCTAACCATTGCACAGCTTGATTCGTTGCGTGGAGAACAAGGCTGGAAATACCGTCCAATGCCTCCTCAGTCAAAGAGGCATTCCAAACTTCTGCACTGTACCTGGCGTCAAGGGCATGCTGCAGCGCCGGTTTGCAGTACAGTCTGTTGCACGCCCTCATTAGCTGGCACCTTGCAAAGTCAGAGCTAACATTCCATTAATCTTCGCCATGATTGGAATGTGGCCATTGTCCTCTCCATCTGGCACTTTTCAGGGGATGCAGATGATAGGATTCTAACCGGGGAACCACATGTTCCAGATGGGGCAACATTGGCAAGGCCGGTCTGAAGGGCCTTGATTCCACATTGCTGTTGTGCCATCCATAACTGTGCATGTGCGGCGTCATGAAAGGCCGGTTGGTTGGGAATCCTCAGGCCAGCAGATCTCCGGGCAGGAACCATAGGTCTTCATGGGATTGGCTTGTTGGAGTTTAAGAGCAAAAGTAACTCATTGTGCCATGTAGGATGTTTATACTTGGAGAATAGCAATGAGACACAAGTGTGCGGTGAGGAGTATAGCATGAGACGGTGTGTCTCTTACGATATCCAAATGCAGACCGACTGACTCACCTGCATCAGCATGCAATGCATGGGTCAGGAATAGTTCCCTCCCTATGAAGGGAGAACATATACTTACATTATAATCTTACATATTCTAAAGGATATATGTTTAATCTGAGTTTTTGTGTTGTCAATGGATGAATACAACTAATATACTCTTATACAGTTATGAGCGATTGTTCCTTGACATATTTATACATTAATGTTTTGATAATGCTTTGCGAGTTCCATGGTCAGAAGAGGCTGTTTCAGTTATCAAACTTTTTCATGTTAAAGGAGATTTGAGTTTGGCTATCTATGATTGTTCCAGATCCCTCAACATTCAAGGGACAAGATGCGATATTTATGGTGATTTTGAAGTGTAATCCGGCCTGATGCCAGCCCGGACTCTTGCTCGTGGTATTTGCTCGTAAGTAGGATAGGTATTTGGAATTAGAACAACACGGACCTCAATTGTTACGATGTATGACTTCAGGAAATTATGACTGGTCCATTTTTGCAACTTTGTAAGTTCAATTTTTTATAATCTCATATTAGAAATATGATGAGAAACTACCACATCATATTCTGCGTTAAGAAAATATTAAAAGGGTCTTTACTTGTTTTGTGAGCAATTTTAGCAATTACCTTTTCTCCTTGCCGTGTGATTTCACAGCGAACTGATGGAGTTAAATTGTGGGTTGGACTGTAGGCTACAAATCAGACATTTGTGACTTTTAGTCCTGTGTGATCATGTAGCTTTTCTCTGAAATGCAGCCAGTACCGCCCTTGTAATCGATCGGGTGTTCTGCTTTTCTCTGCTTTTGTTGAACACACACTGGGGAGCTTTTCAGCTAATAAGTATAATTAAGAAACGAATGTTCTTTTAGTTAAACTTCCAAAGGGATGCCGTGACTACCAATGCCATTGAAGTGAGAAAATTCCGATAATTTATAAGATATGTAGTAGCCAATGCGATAAGAGTATATACGAGAATTAGCTGTTTTACGCCTTTTGATAATACTTTGCGTCCCAAAGGTGTCATTAATGGGGAATTTTTTCGTAGTAAATATTATTTGGATGATTAAAAATTAGTTGCCCAAAAAGAAAATACTTTTGGAAGTAGCCAATTCTGATTTTTTTCTACATGAACACTTATTGTTCTTGTAGGATAGCAATCTGGCAGCGTGCCTCCATAACTTTTGGACATGTACTTCTGTTACATATTTCTGTCATGAAATGCTTCAGTGGTTATGGGCAAGTAAAATTTTAACCTTCACTTTCACATTTCGTTCGTGATATTCTTGAATGAAAAGGGGAAGGCTAAAATATCTAAAGTACTTTGATTGTACCTTTGAGTCAGTATGGTATTGCTGACAATGAACTAGCACTTAGTCTATCTTTCATCAAATCTTTCAGTGTGACAAAGGTACTGTATATGAGAATGGAGAAACACTCCGTTAGTCATCGATTACATCTTTCATAAATGATATGCATACTGGAGGACTTGACGTAATCATGATGGCATAGCTTGATGAGACAACATTTTCATTAGAGCATAATGGACAACGGCTTCTTCTTAAACAGACGTGTGATATACAATGGTACAATTAGAAATTATCCTTTGTATTGTTCAGCAAAGGAATAGATCCTCCTACCTGTATTTCGCAAGAGGCATTTTAAGGCAAATTTTTTTCCTGAATTTTGAATGGAGATATTTATTGTCTATAGAGCTGGAATATTTTATGACATGATTATGATACGATGTAACAGATCTTGTTTGCAATATCTGTTGTTATAAAAAAATGTACGCCAATTAATTTTTTGCAAAATTTTGCTGGAATATAGTACAGAGTATGGTGCATAGTAAAATAAATATATTTTACTTATAAGTTCGCAACCAGGCCGCTGCTTTTGACTTGAAATGGAAGGATAAAGTAAGCACTAAAACAATTCTATTGCTTTTTATGTTGGATAAATCTCTTTATTTATATATGTCTATGCATATACACATGTATATATTTGCTTATGTATATATATATATATATATATGTATATGTATATTTATATATATGTATATACATAAAATATATATATGTATATATATATATATATATATATATATATATGTATACCTTTGGAAAAAGTAATATATGCATACACATAAGTTAAAACACACAAACACACGCATATATATATATATATATATATATATATATATATATATATATGTGTGTGTGTGTGTGTGTATACTGTATATATATATATATATATATATATATATATATACATGTAAGGCACATATTATACTACTTCTAATATCTGGATTCTCTCTACCTCTGGATCAGAGACCCAAAGGGGAATCAGCTCAAAGATGATATCCTCTGGTCGGCCAAGAAACTGAGGTTCCATTGACTTAGCAACTCGGCCAAAAAGAGATAAAAGTTGATGACAATTCTCCCATATTTTTACCTGTCGAATTCAGGTTATTTTGTACTTAGAATTAAAATCAATCCATCTCCACCATTGTAGCTAGTTGTTAAGTTTGTACTTGGGTATGATTAATGATAAATTTTGCACAGTTAGACGTGTTTTTCATATTAATATAAGCTATATATTATACCTCCTAATATCTGGATTCTCTCTACATCGGGATCAATACCCAAGGGGGAATCAACTCAAAGATAATAGCTTCTGGTCGGCCAGGGAATCGAGCCCTGCCCTAAGAAACAGAGGTTCCATTATATTATAGGACCCTAGGCATGATCAGTAGCATCCTCTTTTTAGCAGCAAGAGGATCGAGGTTTGATTCTTACCGTGGAGAGAATGATATTGGCAGGATACATTAAAACTTCCTTTGTGTAATTGCCCCATGTCTTGAATTATGTACACCATCGTTACTTGACTGAATTGGGACGTTATCGGTAAGGGAAAATTGCATGAGACTAGCACGCCCATCCTCAGATATATGATAAGCTTAACGCCTTTGGGAGCCACTATGTCCGAGAGAAAAAATTGCCCAGGTAAAAAGTAGAGATGATTTTTTTCCCATCTATGTTTCCTTTCCTCACTGGGCTATTTTCTCTGTTGGGGCCCTTGGGCTTATAGCATCCTGCTTTTCCAACTAGGGTTGTAGCTTAGCATTCAATAATTTTTTTTTCCCATCTATGTTTCCTTTCCTCACTGGGCTATTTTCCCTGTTGGGGCCCTTGGGCTTATAGCATCCCACTTTTTCCAACTAGGGTTGTAGCTTAGCATTTAAAAATAATAATAATATGGTAACTTGATGGGAAATACACATTCATGCACATATTTTCATTATATATTACCAGTTATAGATTATCTATACCATCAATATAGCCTATTTCAAATGATATTAAACTATCTATACCACCAATATAGCAGATTTCTAATTATATTAAACTATTTTGCCATTCTGTCTGATACCCACAAAGACGTTTTACAATTGACACATCCGTAGATTGGAATATCAAATAATGAGAGAGGAAACAAAAATAATTACTTCCATTAGTTAAGAAAATGGAGCTTCGATTTTTCCCAGTTATATTGTTGATTCGAATAGAATTAACGTTATCATTGTATGAAGGCTTGTATAAAACAGAAACGAACTATAAAAACTAACGATTTTCAACTTCTTCAGTTTTATTGATCTGGTTGCAATTTTAAAAACACTAGATTAATATGGAAATTAGTCATTTATATTTCGAAATGTTATCTGGTCAGTAACTTATTTGCAGGGTAACAACGATAAAAACGTGTTTTTTATTATTGACTTTCTGGAATTTACCAGTAAGTCTTGGTAATGTTGATGGTAATGGTGTTAATGATGAAGGTGTTATTATCAATTTGGATTCTATTAACAACTAATCTCCTTATGGGGATTTTTTCATAACACTGGTTGAAAAATCGAACAAAACTTTATGTGACCAGTAGCAGTGGTTAACACTAAGGCCCAGGAAACCCGGACAACAAGGGAGAATTATAAGAAAGAATTTTAGGGAGAAATGACGGACATGAAATTTGGTTGAATACAGTAGTTTCACCTTTTGCACTCGTCTGTTATTAAGTGTGGCTCTCACTACCTTTCCCTGTGGCAAATTATTTAGTGTGAACCGATATTATGAAAGGGTTGAAGCAACAATTGCTAAGCTCGAGTTCGTTATGTACATATCTGATGATCAGGCCAAGGTACTTTCATTCTTAAAATAGTGTAACCGGATTGACGATAGCAAATTTGAACGTGGAATTCATTGTTCACTTGACTAAAATAAAACATGTATAGACATTGTTCTGTTATTTGATAATGGGATTTTTTGCAATGCTATCCCAGCGAGTTCAGTAGTACACCAGAAAGGATGTTTATAGGAATCTACATTCACTTATACGAGAGTATTACGTAGATCCTATTACAGTGGGTCTTATTAAAACTGAGCTTTTTTCAGTTACTATAGACAGTGATTTAGGTTTTACAGTTTACTAAAACAGTTACATTCATTGGAAATCTTTTCCCTATGAAGCTATACTTCATGAAAACTTTTATATTTTTAAAGAAAACATAGACCATCCAATTAAATGTATAATTTCTTATTGTCGTTTAAATACATCTGGTGTGTTTCTTAGGAAATATGTGAATGGTTGTAAAAGGGTTGCGTTTGAAATTGTGCTGTCTTTTTCAATCACTCGGATGATGGATAATCTCGATGTATGCCCTTTAATGGAAGCCATTTGTGCATGACATTCGTACCATCAAAGATCGTTTGTTATTCGTTGTTTGTCGTTGTGATATGCAACATTTGAAAATGTTCTTTTGAGGTCTTTAGATCTTGTGCCCTTCAATGCAAAACAATGAGTATACGCTTACACTCGGGCCTGGAAAGGGCCTCTATATGATTTTGGAGAGAGAGAGAGAGAGAGAGAGAGAGAGAGAGAGAGAGAGAGAGAGAGGAGAGAGAGAGAGAGAGAGAGAGAGAGAGAGAGAGAGAGAGAGAGAATTCCTGTGGAAATCTTGATTGCTATGTGAAAACTTCATGCAAAACGTTTCTTGTGAATGATGTATGGTAATAAATGAAAGGTGGCCAGTACGCATTTTATTACTGTGGTAGCAGTATTTTTATTTTTAGATAAGTTTGAAAATGTTTATATAAAGCTGAAGGACTTTCAAGGTAAGACAGGACTTTTGGTGCATATTTTGAAGGCCCTCTTTTATTTTCCATCGCAAAATAGTGTTCCGTCAACTTATTAGCCTTATGCCTAAACAGTAACTGATGAGAAGTTCAATTTCAGATTTTTCTCGGGAAATTGGCAAATGAAATTTCATTTTCCCATCGCAGTTTCCCGTGATGCCAGATGACGTGTGAGAGAAAGGGGAGGGAGGGGTTGAGGAGAGGAGGAAAGAGAGTCTAGAGAGAGAGAGAGAGAGAGAGAGAGAGAGAGAGAGAGAGAGAGAGAGAGCAGTGGGGGTCAACAGCAGCAGCAGCAGCAGCATCAGGAGGAGCGGCGTCGGACGGAGATGGGGTGGCAGTTGTCGTACTTGTTCGTACGTTGCCGGCAAACCCTTCGCAGAGCAGACGCTGGTGCGTGTGTCACGGGCTTGACTGGGGGCCCCAATCCATCGTTTCGCCATAGGACACGTTTCCAGGATTCCGGCGGTAGTTCCCGCCCCGTGTTTCGGTTTGTTGATAATAGGTCGACATCGCCCGCGACGACGATGAACCAACTCGATCAGGACGAGAAGCTGATCATCGAAGTCCAGCAGTATCCGGGACTTTACGACCAGAACAGCTACGACTACCGAGACCTGCGGAAGAAGGAGAAAATGTGGCAGAATGTATCCGAGAGTCTGGGTCTCCATGGTGAGTACGCTACGCAATTTTGGAGAGAGAGAGAGAGAGAGAGAGAGAGAGAGAGAGAGAGAGAGAGAGAGAGAGAGAGAGAGAGAGAGAGAGAGAGAGAGGGAGGGGGAGGGGGCGGTTAAGAGTGGCAAGGATAGTCCAGTAAAGGGTTCGAGTTCCCTTTAGCAATGAGTCAGGATGCGCTACGAATATGGCTCGTTCCGAACGATTTTTGGTTCGTTCCCCCCCCCCCCCCCGACGGGAGAACGGTTCACGTGCGAACATGTTTCATCAATTATGAAAGATTCGTATTGAAAATTAGATTTGACACTTAGTAAGAATTTCGGGCTAATATACATTTGATAAAAATAGATATATTTCAATTTACAGGAATAATTTAGGCTTTATACATATTTTATATTTGTTTAAATTCAGTGTGCATACACATGTGTGTATACATATATATACATACATACATACATATATATATATATATATATATATATATATATATATATATATATATATATATATATTAGATACGTGCATTTATTTATTTACTATTAAGAATTGGAAAGCACAGATGGGGCTGCGAAAACAGAAAATAAGATTTTTAAAGATTCAGAATACTTTAAATCAATCCAGAAAGTCCGTAGCTTAGTAGGATCTGTCGAGAAATATCGCGAGAGTTTAACTCCCGGTCAGGTTGATAGAATCCACTGAAACAGCCTTTTCACTCCGGTGAGCTCATGGAAAGGAATATGCCAGGCCTGGAAAAGGCGTTCCATCCCATCAATCGTCAATGAACCCATCCATCTGTCTGTGGTCACTTGCAATTGGTTCTTCAAAAAATAAACAGTTGGACTAACAGCCTTACTTTTAAGAGCTTTCTTAAGATATATATATATATATATATATATATATATATATATATATATATATATATATATATATATATATATATATATATATATATGTATATATATATATATATAATGATTATATAATTATATTTATATATAGAGTGCAGTATATGATTATGTTTATACATATATATATATATGCATATTATATATATATATATATATATGATATATATATGTATATATACATGTATGTATGTATGTATATATATATATATATATATATATATATATATATATATATATATATATATATATATATATATATTATGATATTGAATATTTGAAAAGACTGATAGCAAGGAAACGTTTGCTTTAAAGGGGAAACCTTACGCTACATGGCGTAAAACAGTCTTGTCGTGCCTCTCTTTTGCTTGCATGGGGCCAGCACGTTGCACGAAAAGGGTCCGGAGGTCCTGTTTAAATAATGGAGGATGAAGGATACGTCTTTCTTTTAATAATTAGGAAAATAAACGACGGAATTCATTCCGGGAAAATGGTATGAATGATGGCGGCTCAGGGTGTGGGTTTATCGATGTTCGATGACAACAAATGCTTTGGACAAATCATATGAGAATTGGGATTTTCAAATTAACGGTCTGGTTGAATTATACGTATAATGTAATGACATGAATATTCATCAGTACGTGTTTTTTTTTTTTTTTTTTTTTTTTTTTTTTTTTTTTTTTTTTTTTTTTTTTTTTTTGTAACGCCAATAGTCTATAAGGAATAAACAGTTGTCGTCGTCCAGCTCGATGTTAGCTTTCCTAATCATTGTCTCATTAGCAAAATGGAATTTAATTGATTTTTACGGTATTGGTTTACAGGTAAAATTAGTATTCATGATCTGTTAACCATCTGAAAAAGGAAGTTTATAGAAAACAGGAAGGATCGACTTAAATAGTTCAGAATTAAATCTCTGTGTTATCAACATATTTATCAGTATATTGGAAATATTTTCATATAAATGGGGGACATTATTTGTTCATCGTTTAAAATCCCACGGAAGAAATTTATTTCGGCAAATGGCTTTATATAGATTAATGAAACGTAATGACAAATTCCGTAGAGTTTATGTTACCCCTCTTTCAGGTAACTTTTTAATCATTATTATTATCTATATATTAATACGATAGTGTGTGTGTTATTTATTTTGTGTCGCGCTTTAAAGAAAACGGAAATAATTTCGTGGTATACTCTTACAAATTCACATTAGACTTTGATTACTTAACCAAAGCACATCTTATATAGTTTTCACAATTTTGTCTTTAGCACCTGACTTTTTACATATTAGTCAAAAAACTTAGTTCTATCAATTTCCATAACCTAGATTATAAATTTAATCTCGGGACATTTTATTCAAACATGTATAGGTTAGGAACAAGATAATTAGTATTGAAAATATCATTTCGTGTAATTTACACGGGTTCCTCTAGTTATTATTATTATTATTATTATTATTATTATTATTATTATTAGTATGATTATTTTCATTATTATTATTTTTATTATTATTATTATTTCATTGTTATTAGTATTAGTGTTATTATTATTAATTATTATTATTATTATTATTATTATTATTATTATTATTACTTGCTAAGCTACGACCCTTTTGGAAAAGCAGGATACTGTAAGCCCAGGGTCCCTAACAGGGAAAATAGCCCAATAAGGAAAGGAAACATGGAAAAAAAGTTAAGAACAGTAACAACATTAAAGTAAATAATTCCTATATAAACTATCAAAACTTTAACAAAACAAAAGGAAGAGAAATTAGGTAGAATAGTGTGCGTGAGTGTACCCTCAAGTAAGAGAACTCTAACCCAAGGCAGTGGAACACCATGGCACAGTGCCCCTGAACAATTACACTGCTGTGGTTAACCCCTTGAGTGAAGACGAATTGTTTGGTAATTTCAGTGTTTTCAGGTGTGTGAGCACAAAGGGGAGTCTGTAAAGAATAGGCGAGACTATTTGATTTATATATAGGCAAAAGGAATGTGAACCGTGACCAGAGAGAAGAATCCAATGTAGTACTGTCTATGGCCAGTCAAAGGACGCCATAACTCTCTAGCGGTATTATCTCAACGGTTGCCTGGTGGCCTGGCCAACATACTGACGCGAATGAATGATTTGATGTTACACTATTATTAGATCTTTTAACCTTAAAATCAGTGGCGAAAGTATTTAATTGTGTTCATTTGCATAGTTATACAATATCTTATTTTTTAATTTATTAATTTAATTATAAGATTTTGCCATTCGATTTTCTATATGAAGAAAAAGATGATCAATGATGTTACTGGTCATATTACACTGAACATTTTTTTTTCTTACCATTAGAATAATCTTATATAGGCTTAATAATCAGGAGCGATATTTATTAAAGACATTCCGTCAACAATTAATTGAACAATTAATTTATTGGAGCTATTGTAGCCTATGAAATTTAATTTGACCTATTATTTTATGGTGCAAAAGAATTTAATATTCATTAAACTGCTTTGCTTTCGCAAAGCTCTTCAAAATTTTTAATATGGATATCATTGCTGCACTTCTTATGTGAGATAATAGTTACAGTTATGTTCAATGTCGTTGGTATTTGCCATAATTTAATTGTTTTTTAAGCTTATTCTTTATATTGATCTTACACTAGGTTAATAGCAGTTTTTCCATAGGAAACCCAAAAATTCCATTTATATTGTCCAATCTCCTTGTTCTAACCTTTAAATCAATAGAAAATATTCAGCTTTGAAGCCAAAAATTCAATTTTGATAGATTTTCTTTTTGCAGTCCACAAATTAAGTTGTGGAAGCTCTTTTTTTAGTAGCCTAAAAATTAACTTTTGAATTTTTGTTCCATATAGTTTAGAAATTAGAATTTTAGATTTTTCTTTGTTGACCAAGATTTTAAGCTTTGTAGTATTTTTTTTTCTTTTTCCATTAAAATCAAACCATTTTATTCGAGACGAGGATGGCAGGTTTTTCCTTGCCAAAATTCTAGGCAGGATGTGTTGTGCGGTATTTTTAGATTTATTTCAGAAGTAGGTCTTCATAAAACTATTTAACTTTTATAAGGACATCTTTACTTTTTTTTATTGAATTTAATTTTTTTTTATTTACAACAAATGATATCGGCGTCAGTAACCTTCGGACTCAGGATGCTAGAAACCGTCATATGAATTGATCAATCTGCATTTGCTTGGATCTGGCCTTAGGAGTGGCGGTGTAATATCCGTAGCAAAATAATATTTTCATGTCCATTCTTTTCCCTGGTCTGACCCTCGGACTAACGGAAAGTCCTTCCATCCACAGCCAAAGAATGCCAGGCGCGTTGGCGAGTTTTGAGGGACAAGTTTGTTCGAGAGATGCGGAAGAATGTGAATCCCAAGAGAGCAGGATCCAGCGCACTCCAAGTGTACCAGGGAAGCTGGCCTCTCATGTCGCAGTTGATGTTCCTGACTTCGCACGTCAAGCACAAGCCTGTCAGGTAGGGTCATTCAATAGAGAAATCTGTTATTTTTTTTGTCCATTTGGTGTGGTCTATGTTGATTTGAGGGGCATCGTTTGTGAGTAGTGTATTATTATTATTATTATTATTATTATTATTATTATTATTATTATTATTATTATTATTATTATTATTATTATAAGCTAAGGCACAACCCTAGGTGGAAAAGCAGGATGCTATAAAGGCCAAGGGCTCCAACAGGGAAAAATAAATAGCCAGTGAGGAACGGAAACAAAGAAATAAATACACTACAAGAAAAGTAATGGACACCGAATTTGAAATATTTTAAGAACAGTAACAATATATACTGTGGACTATAAGGTCCAGACATGTTACAGTTCATTAGTTTAGGCAATTTTTATATTTATATTAGTTATAGACATTGTCATCAGTTATCGTCAGAACACGTATTAAACATCTTTCGATTGTTTTTCTCTTGAATTATTGGTAGATTCATATTGATTCTTAACAGTGTCGGTCTAATATAAGTGTTGAGACTATTTTTAGACTTTGTGTATTAGGGTGTCGAGACAATACCCTCAGTTTGTCTCATATCCATTCCTGTAACCCTCTGAAGGCACCTTTTGATTATGCTTTCTTATGGATTCTTTTATTCGACCAGCTTTTGTTGTATTGAAATATGAATCCCTTGTGGATATTTGTTGTAAAATTTTGTGTTGGATATATTCGTTCTTCTAATTTGCTGCTCTTGTCTTTGCATCTTGTCCTATAATGATGTCTGCATAGTAATCCTATCCTTTTTGTTTATTCGCTCACTATCCTTACTCATATATTTTACATTAGTGTAGTTAAAAACTATTTTTTTTTCTTTTTAAAGCCTAGAATGTTATCAAGTTTGCATTGTTGGACCTGTAAATAATTTATAAATATATTTTGTATTATTTTTGGTTCAAGATATATATTTTAATGGTCGGTTATGCTTTTTTGAAGCCTAGAAATGTTAAAAAGTTTGTTTATAGTGTTGCTCCTTTTAATACGTAGTCATATTTCATAAGTAAATTTCTATAAATCCTTCGCTTTATGATTTATTCGTTTATTAAGCTTTCCCTTTTCTTTTAATCCCTTTGATTTTATTCTGTAATGTGATACACATAAGTAATTTCTGTGTGAACGAATTGACTAAGGAAACATTTAATATAAATGCTCATATAGGGAAAATGCTGTTTATAGTAGGACAAATTTGACTGATAACTATTAATTAACGACTATATTAAGGAGAACTTTATTATCAAATGTTAATTATTTTAAGGAACTCCTTTATATGTGATAGTTATTTAAGAAAAACCCTTTTTCTAGTGATAATTATTAAAGACGAGAGCCCATCTTCAAATGTCGCTATGTAAAGGGGAAAAATCATAGTGTTAATTTAAAAGAAAAACTTTAGCTTTAAGTGTTTAATTTAAGAAATATCTTCAACATTAATCTATAGAGAAAGATTTTATGTAAATGTTGATACTTATAAAGGGGAAGTCTAGATATTAGTGGAAATTTCTCAAGGCAAAGCTATATCATTAAATGATCATATTTATGAAGGGGAAAGTTTCTCAAAGCATTGTTTCTCGTTAAAGGGAAATGCACAGAAAAAGGGTTGTTTTGAAGGAAACTTTTGCCTTTTGTGATTTTTCAGTTTAAAGATTAATCCATCATGGATACTTATTACGAGGCGACTGCATTTATTCTCTATTTACCTTGAACACTTCAGAATTTGGAAGGGTGTGTGAGAGAAGGAAGTTGAGAGTTAATGTGGGTAAGAGTAAGGTTATGAGATGTACGAGAAGGGAAGGTGGTGCAAGGTTGAATGTCATGTTGAATGGAGAGTTACTTGAGGAGGTGGATCAGTTTAAGTACTTGGGGTCTATTGTTGCAGCAAATGGTGGAGTGGAAGCAGATGTACGTCAGAGAGTGAATGAAGGTTGCAAAGTGTTGGGGGCAGTTAAGGGAGTAGTAAAAAATAGAGGGTTGGGCATGAATGTAAAGAGAGTTCTATATGAGAAAGTGATTGTACCAACTGTGATGTATGGATCGGAGTCGTGGGGAATGAAAGTGATGGAGAGACAGAAATTGAATGTGTTTGAGATGAAGTGTCTAAGGAGTATGGCTGGTGTATCTCGAGTAGATAGGGTTAGGAACGAAGTGGTGAGGGTGAGAACGGGTGTAAGAAATGAGTTAGCGGCTAGAGTGGATATGAATGTGTTGAGGTGGTTTGGCCATGTTGAGAGAATGGAAAATGGTTGTCTGCTAAAGAAGGTGATGAATGCAAGAGTTGATGGGAGAAGTACAAGAGGAAGGCCAAGGTTTGGGTGGATGGATGGTGTGAAGAAAGCTCTGGGTGATAGGAGGATAGATGTGAGAGAGGCAAGAGAGCGTGCTAGAAATAGGAATGAATGGCGAGCGATTGTGACGCAGTTCCAGTAGGCCCTGCTGCTTCCTCCGGTGCCTTAGATGACCGCGGAGGTAGCAGCAGTAGGGGAGTCAGCATTATGAAGCTTCATCTGTGGTGGAAATGTGGGAGGTTGGGCTGTGGCACCCTAGCAGTACCAGCTGAACTCGGTTGAGTCCCTGATTAGGCTGAAGGAACATAGAGAGTAGAGGTCCCCTTTTTGTTTTGTTCATTGTTGGTGTCGGCTACCCCCCAAAATTGGGGGAAGTGCCTTGGTATATGTATGTATATATATATACTATATATATATATATACAGTATATATATATATAATATATATATATATATATATATATATATATATATATATATATGTATATGTATATATATATATATATATATATATATATATATATATATGTATATATATATATATATATATATATATATATATATATATATATATATATATATATATCGTTCAAACCGATATATCTTATAACTTTGTAGATTATTATTATACGTTACAGCTTCTTCGAAAGCGTTGTATGGATTTAATGATCAATATAGATATAGTATAAACTATGTAAAGCGAGTCAGTCATTCGATTCCTGTCTTTTATTTGAAATTCACTTATCATTTCTTATTAGTTTCGTTAACTGACTTCATTACGTTATGATGCGTGGGTTTGTTTTTAAATTATTAAATATGAAGATTTAATTTTTTTGATCCGGTGTTTCTTTTTGCTTTGGTTTGTTGCTTTAAGGAATCAACAATTACTGTGATGAGCAAACGGCTTGATGAAAAAATTATGTTGTATATAAACGCATTCTTAATTTGCTTTATATGTGGAAGGTAAAAAAAAAAAATTACCACTGTTGCCAAATGGAATTTTGATACTTGATTTGCTCTTAACAAATCTTATGTAGTATAATTGCATTAGAAAATGTCGAGGACTATTTTTCTAACGTGAAAGGTATCAAAGCATCTGTAAACAAATGATTTCAAAATTAATTGACTTTCATTATGATTAAAAATTTCATATGTAATTGAAAAATTTTGAATCTTATCCACTAAGAATTTGCAAATGGAACCTGTGGGAATTGTGGCTTATTCATATTTCCTTTGATAGGGTGATGCGATATTATCTGAACCATTTTATAGACAAAAAGAAAGAAAGAATGTTAACCACTTTAAAAACATTAAGAAATTGAAACTAGAGTCGGTAGCTATTTCAAACTCAGGAAATAATGTCCCTTTTAAAAAATAATATTCATTTACTTACTGAAAAAAGTTTTATAATGAACATTTAAATGTGAACTAAAATCTATAGCATATTATTGTGACATCCCAATGATAGATTGAAATGAAAACTTACTTAAAAGCATATTTTGCCTTATTCTTAGGTATAGGGATCTACCATAACCATTCGGGAACATAAATTACCGCGTTAGGCTTACAGTAGGGGATTCCACAACATTCATTGCAATGGGCTGTAGCCCATCGTAGATGTGGGTCTGGCGGGGTCTTATTGGGCCTGGTGTGGGTGTTGCGAGTTGCTCCGATAGTGGTTGAGGCCCCACCCCCGTTGTTGGGAGATGACACCAGCTGCTACAATTTTATTTTTCTTTACGGAAAATGCTATTATGTTACGGTGGGAACTTTCTGACTAAACATTAAGGAATATGGTGAGATATTTAGTGGTGTGACTTCACTTTCGGCACGTGTATATGATAGACTATTGTAAGTTAAAGCCTACGAGTGAAATACAATGAAAATAGATTGCGTTTTCGTAGACGATAACTGGGCCAAAAAAAAAGGACACATTTTCTTAGTTTTTAAGAACTCAATAATTTTGAGTTTAAAAGTGATGGTGGTGAATAGTTTTTTATATATATATATATATATATATATATATATATATATATATATATATATATATATATATATATATATATATATATATATATACACATATACATACATATACATGTATACATATACTGTATATATATATGCATATATATACGTGTATATATGTATATACAGATATACTTATATACATGTACAGTATGTATATATATACATATACATATATATATATATATATATATATATATATATATATATATATATATATATATATATATATATATATATATATATATATATATATATATACACACACTCACAGTATATCGTCAGCCGTGACTAGTCCACTACAGTACAAATGTCTCAGACAAGTCCTTCCAGTCTCGGTTTTTATGGTATTTCAATGCCTGTCTATACCCTAAAATTTTCTTTAGTTCGTCAATCCAGCGTCTTCTCTTCCTTTCCCTGCTTCTTTTGCAATCTCTAGGGACCTGTTTTGTTATTCTTAATGCCCATATATTGTCTGTCATTCTCATTATATCTCGTGCCCATGTCCATTTCTTTTTACAAGTTTTTAGAATATTCACTACTTTAGTTTGCTCTCGTATCCATATTGATATTTTTCTGTCCTAGTGTTATTCCCATCATCATTCTTTCCACTGCTCTTTGAGTTGTAACGAGCTTATGTTCTAAGGCTTTAGTAAGGCTCCAATTTTCCGATGCATAAGTTAATACCAGTAGGACCACTTACTTTTCATAATCACATTATGCTTATGAAAATCAGTGCATCCCATGCTTATTTTTTTTTTTTTGGGGGGGGGGGGAGTTGTCTCATGTCCTTGAGAAACACTTATTGTCTGTTATGAGTATGCATGTATGTATGTATGTAAGTGCATTATTATTATTATTATTATTATTATTATTATTATTATTATTTTTGTTGTTGTTGTTGTTTTTGTTGGTTTTGTTGTTGTTATTATTATTATTATTTGCTAAAGTATAGCCATAGATAGAAACGGAGGATGCTATAAGCCCGAAAGGTCCAACAGGGAAAAATAACCCAGTGAAGAAAGGAAATGAAGAAATAAATAAACTACAAGAGAAGTAACGAATAACCAAAATAAGAAAAATTAAAAACAGTAGCAACAATAGAATAAATCTTTCGTATATAAACTATAAAAACTTCAAAAAGCAAGAGGAAGATAAATAAGATAGAATAGTGTACCAGAATGTCCCCCCAAGCAAGAGAACTCTACTCCAAGACAGTGGAAGATCATGGTAAAGATGCTATGGCAGTAACCAAGAATAGAGAGCAATGGTTTGATTTTGGCGTGTCCTCCTAGAAGAGGTGCTTGCAATAGCTAAGGAGGCTCTTCTACCGTTACAAAGAGGAAAGTAGTCACTGAACAATTATAGGGCGAAGAATTGTTTAATAATCTCAGTGTTGACAGGTGTATGAGAACAGATAACTATATGGAAAGAATAGACCAGACTATTCGGTGTATGTGTAGGCAAAGAAAAAATGAGCCGGAAGGATCCAATGTAGTACTGTTTAGTCAGTCAAAGGACCCAATAATTCTAGCGGTAGTATCTCAACAGGTGGTGGTGGTGCCCTAGCCAACTTACTACCTAGCTGTGTGTATATATATACATATATATATATATATATATATATATATATATATATATATATATATATATATATATATATATATATATATATATTTATATATATGCATATATATTGTGTGTATGTATATATATACTGTATATATATATATATATATATATATATATATATATATATATATATATATATATATATATATATATATATATATATATATACACACACACACACACACACACACATATATATATATATATATATATATATATATATATATATATATATATATATATATATATATATATATATATTTATATAGCAACAACAAATGCTGCTGTTTCTAGTCTACTGCAGGGTAAAGGCATCAGACATATCAATCATGCTTGAGGTTTGACCAGTTTTCATTATCACACTGGCCATTGCTGATTGGTGATGGTGAAAGATTTTCGTTTGACCGCTAACAGGTAACCAATTTAGTATGGCTGGCCCTGACTAGTACAGTTTTGCTGATCAGATCTATAAGCAAACCCCTTAACCATGTTCAGGTATCCCCACTCAGAAACGGGTATATCTATGAAGTTATGTGCGGTATTGAATGCAAATATGTAAAAGAGAGGAGGTTGAAGCTATTAAGACGAATAATTTTTGTAGTACTGTATATTTCTTTAATTTTGGAATGAGGATAAATGTGAAAAGTCATAGGAGAAAGGTTAGCTTGATTAAATATAGGGATCATTATATTGACATGGTTCGGTCGTTTGAAAAAAAAAAATGTAACTTTAGGTTTAACGAAGGTAATGCATAATTCGAAAGAGGTGGGAGATAGGATAGTAAGAACCCCGAAGGGTTAGAAGGGTGACAAGAAAGATGAATTTGGAAAAAAAATTGCCTTTAATTTTAGGTGTAAGAGTACGTTCGAGATGTAAGTTAATATTGTCAAGTGCGCTGCTTACAGTATAAGCTTTCTATGTATGCGTTATGAAGTTGATTATGTGGAGGTTATATTGAACAGGCGATTTATCTATGATTTAACAGTTAACAGATGAATTTGGAAGTTGAGTTTCTGTTTTGTTGACTTCTCAGTGCTAAGGTACCCAATGAAAGACAAACCATGGTTCAGTGATGATTGTAGACGTGCTTATTTGGAGGAGCAGGAGGCATATCGTTTTTAGAAGGGTATCAGATCAAATTTGACATTGAATAACTATACTTGCCTTTGAGCTTTTGCTCAGAGAGTTTATGCCTTAACTGAAAAGGAATACAATTTAACCATTAAAGAAACCGTGTTAGAAACAACGCTGGAGTATTAGTGGTGGACTACCCTTAAATCTGCTCTCTTTGGTGTATATGCAACAGTTCCTTCTTTACTTGAACCAGATGGCTCCTTCACTCTCAGTCCAAAGAAAAAGGCAACCTTTTTGGCTGATGTGTTTGACATTAAGCAGAGTAATGAGAAACTTGATCTTCCGTACTCATGTTTTCCTAAGGTCAAATTAACTCAAACGGTATTTTTCCTTCGTTTTTTTTATAAAGACTACAGATTTCTTAGCTCCAAAGCTATCTGTTATTTTGCGCAAGTTAGCAAGAAGAGGAGCGTTTAGCTCTTGTTGGAGAATTGTTAATGTTACTCCACTATGTAAATGTGTTGTGCTTTATGGTAGCTCTAGTCTAACTGATTACTGCACAATTTCCACAACTTCCATATTATATAATGTTTTTGCACTTCTTTTGGCAAAACGTCTAAGTTGGTTTGGTGAAGGTAATCATATGTTCCCTATTTGCAATATGACTTTCGTGAATGCAATTTCCAATGCTGTACAGAAATTCTTTGATTGTGGTCAGAAACTTCGTATGATTGGCCTGGATTTTAGCGCTGCATTTGACCGTGTTAATCATGAGGCCCTTGTTTTCAAACTGAAACAGTTGGGTGTGGGTCGGTCTTCTCTTAGCATCATTGTTGAATTTTTAAGTAATAGATTGCAAAGAGTTGTTGATGGACACCATATTGATTATAGGTATGTGATTTCTGGTGTTCCTCAGGGTTGTGTTTTTGGCATATGCAGACGTTGCTACTCTTTTTGCATCAATTCCATCTCCTGAATGTAGATTTGAATCCTTTAATAGAGATTTAGCTTAAATTAATACATGGTGCAAATTATGGGGCATGAAGTTGAATCCTAACAAAACTCAAAGAATGATTGTAAGTAGGTCAAGGACATTTGCTTCTTAACATCCGGATCTCCGCATTGATAATGTTTATTTAACCTTTATGGCTTAAAATTTTAGGTGTAATTCTCGTCAACAAATTTGCTTTTTAGAAACACATTAGTTCTGTGTCTTCTTCAATTGCAAAATATTTGGCTTATTGAGAAAGCGACCAATCTATTCTGTAGTTGTATTTTGATTTTTTCATTCTACCTTGTTTCGAGCATTGTTCTTCTATCTGGTCTTCAGCTGCGGATTCTCATCTTAAATTGTTGAATAGCAACTCACGGTCTATTAGATTTCTTATTCCTGATCTCTGTCACCGTCGTTCAATTAGTTCGTTATGCATGTTATATTAGATTTTTCATAATTCTGACCATCCTTCCATTCAGATCTTCCATGAAAGTACCATCCTGTTTGTAATACTAGGTATGCTGTTAATTCTAATAGTCAGGCCCTCTTCATGATGAGGCTCAATACTACACAGTATTCTAGAGGCTTTATTCTAACTTTTTGCAAGTTGTGGTATGATCTTCCTATTCGGATACTTGAATCGGTAGAGCTTCAAAAGTTCCGTCTGAAATACGTCTCTTTTTATAGTTTATATATGAAAGATCTGTTTTAATGTTAGTGTTTTCAAATTATTTTATTTTAATCGTTCATTGCTTCTCATATCGTTTGTTTATTCCCTTTCCTCACTGGGCTGTTTTTCCTTATTGGAGCCCTAGGTTTTATAGCATCCTGTTTTTCAAACTAGGGTTGTAGCTTACCTAATAATAATAATAATAATAATAATAATAATAATATAAGCCATTCTTGGCCAAAGGCTTAATGCTGAAATATATATGTATATATATACATATACATACACACACACACACACACACATATATATATATATATATATATATATATATATATATATATATATATATATATATATATATATATATATATATATATATATATATGCAACAGGAATATGTGAATGTACGCTGAATTATGTTCTCTAATGATTAGAAACGTCTGTTTTCTTAAAAGATGAGTTACATTTGTAGAAAATAGTTAATACTTCTTATTTCGGCAATGTTCACTGATAGCTGTTGTTTACAGTGATATATAAGTTTATATACTCAATTATTTTAGTATATATTTATTTTCAATTTTTATTTGTATTTTTGGATAGGTTTGTTAGTTTTATTATTTACTTTATTATTTCAGTAATGTGTCACATTACTAAATTTAGGTTTGTATTTTATATTTCAGAAGCTTCATAATTAACCATTAATGTAAATTGTTGTTTTGAATGAGTTTGTTTTATTTACATTTTAATATTAATTAATTATCCAGGACATTTTATTGCCCAATGTGACCTATTTTCTACATTCGAACTTTCCCCAGGACGAACAAGAGAGAGATCTACTCGGACACGGGCGGCACAGACGAAGAGGAGGAACTGGAGCAGTCGGATGAGGAGGACATCGCCGATATGAAACCAGATCCCACCTCCTACTTATTGACCGACGCACCACCGCCGCCGTCCTCGCATCAGCATCCTCACCACCAGCATCCTCCTCCTCCTCCATCCCACCCTCCTCCTCCACCACCTCCTCCGGCTCATCCTGCCAGCGAGTATTCGACGGGTCCCAATACCAAGAGATTGAAATACGACGCCGAGGTGCAGAAGGTAAACTCTTTCTCCTCTTCCTCTTCCAACTCCTCCCCCTCCTCCTCCGCCTTCTCTTCCTCCTCCTCCGAGATGGAGATCCTGAAGATGATTGTGAATTTCCAGAGCGCCAGGCAAGAGGACGAAGAAAACGAAGAGCGACTCTTCTGTCTGAGTCTCGTCCCCTCCCTCAAGAGACTCCCGCTCGAGAAGAGGAGTCTGGCCAAGTTGCAGATTCAGAAGATACTCCACATCATGGAATTTCCAGATCTCAAATGCGAATTTTAACCTAGTGAGATCTTCATCACAAGGGCGGGTTTTAACCTCGCAGAATCTTCCATATCTCAATTGCATATTTTAACCAGATCTTAAGTTCAGTTGTGAGTTTAAAGGTCTTAATTGAACATTTAAAATGACAAAAAAGTTCTGATCTCAAGAAAGAACATCAATCACATTCCTGCACCCGTCCGATTCCTTCGTTTGCTGAGTATCTTCAAGTAAACTGACAATATGTGAACATATGGTCTTTTGTTTTTGATGACGATGAGCATATTCCATTTCTCATAATATAATTAGGTAAGTGTGAGATCTCAAGAATTTAAAGAATTTAAAACGTATGTTGACTTATAATTTCATGTACTTTTTGGTTAGACCTTACAGCAGATAATTACGATTTCTCAATATTTTTGATTCGTTAAGGTAATGTCTGTGACAGCTATTAAAATTACATTATACGCTCATGAGTTGCAGAGGCAAGGAACATGACATTATCTTAGAGACCGACTTTATGTACACATGATCACTGATCAGCGCTAAGTTACCCTTCTACCCTACCTTGGACCAGGGAGGGCTTGACAGTGGCTGCTGGTGACTCAGTAGGATGACCTATAGGCTTCCCCCCCCCCCATCCCAAGCTCATAAAAACGGTAGGTTTGCAGACACTATTAGATACTATCGAGTTTGAGAGGTGCTAGAACTTCCGACCACATATTGCCAGACAGGAACATTACCAATAGACTGCCAACGCCCTGACGTAGGACTTACGTGGGAGGTTTATGATTTCGGTTTTTTTAGATAACGTAACTTCCTTATCATATCAGTTGAAATGAAATTACACTATTACTTTTGTTAAGGGAAATACAGTACTGATAGCCATTTTGTAATGAATAGATTACCTGTATTTTCTGTTATACTTAAATAGATGAAATTGCATTAGGCCTTGAACGCTGCTTTATTTTAATACGATTGTCTTGATTTTATTTTATAAATTGGCTTCACAAACATCTAAGTGACGTTTAGATGAAATTGCATTAGGCCTTGAACACTGCTTTATTTTAATACGATTGTCTTGATTTGATTTTATAAATTGGCTTCACAAACATCTAAGTGACGTTTAGACTAAATCATTGTCTTGATTTTATTTTATAAATTGGCTTCACAAACATCTAAGTGACGTTTAGACTAAATCATTGTCTTGATTTTATTTTATAAATTGGCTCCACAAACATCGAAGTGACGTTTAGACTAAATCATTGTCTTGACTTTATTTTATAAATTGGCGTCACAAACATCGAAGTGACGTTCAGACTAAATCATTGTCTTGATTTTATTTTACAAATTGGCTTCACAAACATCTAAGTGACGTTTAGACTAAATCATTGTCTTGATTTTATTTTATAAATTGGCTTCACAAACATCCAAGTGACGTTCAGACTAAATCATTGTCTTGATTTTATTTTATAAATTGGCTTCACAAACATCGAAGTGACGTTTAGACTAAATCATTGTCTTGATTTTATTTTATAAATTGGCTTCACAAACATCGAAGTGACGTTTAGACTAAATCATTATCTCATTTCTTCTGTTTCTTCCTTCATTCTTGAGCCCCTCCCTCATTTTTTTTATTTACTATTTCTCTTGTATTCTTCGTCACTGGACTAGCAAAGGTCATTAAGCTGTCATTCCATTTGCCTTTGTAATAAAAAACGTTTAGGTTTGACTGCAGTTCGACTATCTCTTTTATTTTAAGTAATCTATGATTGTTGCTTTTAGGGCAATTGTACAAAAAATTCTTTGTCATCTGCATTCATCCATTCGTCTTGAGAATTTGAGCTTTACAATATTAGCTTTTCGATGTTAGCTTTTTAACGTTAGCTTTTATTACCGTCAAAATCTAGTCATCTCTGTTTCTGTGATCTCAGTGCAGTGCACAGTATGCTATTTTCAAGGAAAATTACATATCATATGATAGCCGATAGATATTTGGTTAAGATAAACGTTATTTTGTTATATATGCCAGTTGTATTTGTAATGATTTTATTAGTAATAGCACTAATATATAAAGAAGGCCCTTTGATATTGGCCCTTATAGTGTTTGAAGAGTAAAGGATAGTAGTAGTAGTAGTAGTAGTAGTAGTAGTAGTAGTAGTAGTAGTAGTAGTAGTCAATGTCGTTTATAAAGTTCCTAGATTAGATGTAGACTACGTATGACGAGTGATGGTAGTAATAGCGGTAGTAGAAATCGTCGGTGTAGTATAAGTAGTAACAGAGAACTGTATACTGTATTGCATACAGGTGCTAATGGTCATATTATTCATACATTTTAGAAGTTGTAATATTTCTTAACCTGGGGAGTATTTTATATTTTCCTTACATTTTGTTGCTATATGTTCAAATAGTGAGAATTAAAAGTTGGGTAAAATTCCTGTGTGTCTTTGGATGTCCATTAAAACTCATAAACTATTTCCACTTTTCAATGTTAGAAATTAAGGGAAATAAACGTATATCAATTAAGGGTTAAATATCAATTGTATTTCAGCAAAATCTCATGAATAAATGAGGTTACGTATGCGTGTGTGTGTGTGTGTGTGTGTATATATATATATATATATATATATATATATATATATATATATATATATATATATATATATATACAATATGCTCATCACTAATCAAAATAATGATAATAATAATAATGAAAATAATGAAAACTGGCCAAAACCCAGACATGAATAAAGACATGTCTGAGGCCTTTGCCCTGCAATGGACAAGTAACGGCTGCATTTGTTGTTATTGTTTCTGTTACTGTGCTCTTGTTGTTGTTGTTGTTGTATACATGAAGGATAGAACATAAATATCTAAATCTCGTTATTATATTCCCATTGTTCATAATCAATAGGTTTTGTAAGAGTAGACCATTGTTGTAAAAGCTGGATTAATTAGAATTTCACGTCATTTTTCAGCACTTAACAAAACTATTTTTAAAAGTTAATTTTGACAGACCTCATAATAGTTATGACATCGTCGACTCGTTTTTTTCTATTTACATAATTCTGATAATATGAGGTTTTGTTAACATAGAAACAAATTGAACTCTTCAGAAAGTTTCCACTTTGGCAACTTTCATATGGCGTTAAATGACTGATTTTGGGTTTTCTGAAAAATGACAATCCCAAGTAAATAGATGTCATTAGTAAATACTAAGTAAAGGAATTAGTTCAAAATGATTGAACTCGTAGTAGGTTGGCCAGGGCACCAGCCACCCATTGAGAGACTACAGCTAGAGAGTTTTTGGGTTCTTTGACTGGGCAGACAGTGCCACATTGGATCCTTTTTCTGGTTACGGCTCGTTTTCATTTTACCTACTCATACACCGAATAGTCTGGCCTTCAAATAATTCTTCGCTCAGGGGTATTAAGAACTACAATGTAATTGTTCAGTGACTACTTTCCTCTAGGTAAGGGGAAAAAGAGACTTTAGCTATGGTAAGTAGCTCTTCTAGGAGAAGGACACTCCAAAATCAAACCATTGTTCTCTGGTCTTGGATAGTGCCATAGCCTCGTTACCATGGTTTCTCACTGTCTTGGGGTAGAGTTCTCTTGCTTGTGGGTACACTCGGGCACTCTATTTTATCTTATTTCTCTTCCTCTTATTTTTTAAAAGTTTGTATAGTTTATATATGAAAGATTTATTTTTAATGTTACTGTTCTTATATTTTGTTTTATTTGTTAATTACTTCTCTTGTAGTTTCCTTATTTCCTTTCCTCACTGGGATATTTTCCCTGTTGGAGCCCTAGGGCTTATAACATCCTGCTTTTCCAACTAGGGGTGTAGCTTAGAAATTAATAATAATAATAATAATAATAATAATAATAATAATAATAATAATAATAATAATAATAATAATAATGAGGGACACGTGTAGCAGATGGCGGTTCAGAGAGGAGTTGAAAAGGTTGAGAAGAGAGGTAGCCTAGTACACAAAGTAGAAAGGTGTAGGTAAACAGAAGACTCCTTAAAAACATATTTATTGATATATTTTTTTTTAAACTACCCCCCCCCCTTTTTTTTTGGGGGGGGGGGGTAAAACTTGACCATTATAAAGTTTCAAAGTGAAATGTATTCATTTAAAATGTTCCTGGTTAAAGTTGACCATTTAAAAAGGTTGTTTGAAAAATTTCATCATTCAGAAAATCCGTTGTGTATACTAAGATATTTAAACGTTCTTTGTAAAACTATGCCATTTGTAATGTATCTCTTTTTAAACGTTCCTTCCTTTACGTGGTCTTTTAAAACGTAAATAGTTTAAACTTCTCTTTTAAAACATTATCATTTAAGACATATTGTAAAAGGTTTTTCACACATAAAAGAACAAGATTTCTGTTCATTGAAGACGAATAGTCAGGCAATAATTATATATTCTTGATGGTTTAAAAGTATCTTTTGAAATAGTATGTTATGTCATTCTTCAAACCTCCTGAGCTTCAATATATTCCTTTATTAATGGTTACCATCGTATCATATAATGATTATTTTTGTTATTATCGTTTTAATAATAATAATAATACTAATGATAATAATAATAATTATTATTATTATTATTATTATTATTATTATTATTATTATTATTATTATTATTATTATTATTATTATTATTATTATTATTATACATTTGTCGTCCAAAAATGATGGCAAATTTTCAGTAATACAAACAGACAAAGTGGATGAAAAACAACCGCCCCCAGGTTGCCAAAACGTTTAACAGTTACTTTGGGAAAAGATAAAAAACAGAAAACAAAGTAGTTTGAGTACAAGGGACACTGGTGTGTGTACTATGTAGTGTAGTAGTAGGCTAAGTTATAGGAAAATATCTGACTTCGGTATGAGGAGACAGAATGAGAATTGTTAGTTATGAAGTATACTAAAACCTGCATTAAGCTGAACTGGAATTGAAATATCTCTTCTGAGGTATCTTTTCCACAAAGATTACATTTTTCTTTTTCATCGGTATTAGATTGTCCGTCCTTGTAGTGGTACAAGTATGGCTTTAGATGATTAGTTTCCCATCTCTGTTTGACACGATTAATGCAATATGATTTGTAAAGTTTTGTATTGTGTTACTGTTCTGGTTTTTTTTTTTTTTTTTTTTTTAAGTATTATATGGTAGAAACTCATCCTAGGTATGAAAGGCAAGTGAAAGAGATCATAATGATAAACCAATCAAGGATCGAAATAGGTGCCCCCTAAAATAAAACCCAGGGCAATTTTAACGATGATCACCAAAAAGAAGAAGAAAAAAAAAAACCTTTACGAACGTCTTGTAATGACTTATGTCTACCGATCGGCCCCGAGATATTATTGAAGAAATTACTTTGCTGGCCTAAGAAGTATATATACATATACATATATATTGATATATATACAGTGTATATATATATATATATATATATATATATATATATATATATATATATATATATATATACTGTATATAGTGTATATATATATATATATATATATATATATATATATATATATATATATATATATATATATATATATATATTCCATTATATATATATATATATATATGTGTGTGTGTGTGTGTGTGTAATATTTTTTTATGTTTATGTACGTTCAGTATATATTTACGCGGCTTTCCGTTTATCGCATTCATTAAATTACAAAACAATATTAAATGTTAGGACTAAATATAATTGGTAGAAATTTTAGAGAAATTCTGCTACGAAGTTGAAATGAATTCCTGCTTGTTTTAGATTTTTAAGAAGTTTTTAATGTAATATTTTGCTCGTCATATCAAGTAACAGTAAATAAAATCGTAGGTTTTCTTACCTATAACCAATCTTATGTTGCCACAGATCCCCTTTTGGGTATCCAAGACCATAGAAAGGACAGGTCTTTGAGTAAGCAATCAAACACCATAAGATTACGGTAGATTACGTCAAAAGGCATTTTCATTATAGCACGAGTAATCTTAAAATATGAACAAGTTCAACAACCACTTTGGTTAAATATATTTTCTCCACTTACACTCATAATTGTCGCAGTTGTGGCTTGAAATTACATTTTCTCTCGAGTGGCTTATCATAGAAAACGTAATTTAATAGAAACTAGTGTAATGGCATTAGGAAAACACAGGAAAGCCTAGTTAACAGTAATCTCGATAGACTTTAAAAAGGCATATGCCTCTGTTGAGAGAAAAATATGTAATAGAAATTAGGCGCTATGTAAAATACACCCAAATACAATAGAAGAGATTTACTCGGGGATTAGAGTGAAAATTAACTTAGCATGCAACTAGAAAATTATTTAGATGTAACAAGTTGGATAAAATAGGGATGAATAGTGTCAACAGTTTTATTCGAATTGATAACATATCGAATAATACACTATTTAGAAAGCAATTAAGATGTATTTGGACTAAATTTTGTTCGGACGATTACCGGATAATTGCTAAACATATAGGGGAAGCAAAAAGAAGCTTTGTATGTAATTACTGTGAGCTGGAAATAAACAAAAATAAGTCATGTATTGATATGTAGCCTAATATGAAAGCAATACCAGAAAAGATAGACTGTATTAGAATAACAAAAAATAAAATATCTGTACTTGGGAGTAAAGATAGAGGAAAAATTAATGACTCCTTGATTATGGCAGTGATAGTTTGAATAATCGCTTGTTTCGTTCTTGTAAAATGTGTTCTTTTTTAACCTATAAATTGAACGAGATTAGTGAAATTTAGTCACGACTTTGGAGAATAAATGATTAAATTGAACGTATCTGAAAAATTAGAACGGACCAAGCTGATGGACCGTGTTAGGGCCCCAATGAGATAGGGGGGTCTTTTTGTATCGAATTGAAGTGTTGGGAGGCTGGTGGGTCTGGAAACTGAGTTCCAACCTGCCTGGGATAGAATAAAGTCAGTTGTTTGGCTGAGACATGTCGTTATCAATAACGAAACTTGTTTTTAACACTCCAACACTCAGGTTAGAAGGATATAGATTATCCTGAAGTAATTTTAAATCACCATCTCCGGCTCCTATTGAGACATAAGGGCCTCAATTAGATTTCGCCAGTCGTCATTATCTTGAGTTTTGAATTCAATACTTCTCCATTCATCATCTCCTACTTCACGTTTCATAGTCCTGAGCCATGTAGGCTTCAGTCTTCCAACTCTTCTAGTGCCTTTTGGAGCCCATTTGAAAGGTTGGTGAACTAATCTCTCTTGGGGAGTGCAAAGAGCATGTCCAAACCATTTCCATCTATGCCTCGCCATGATCTCATCCACTTAAGGCACTCTGGTAATCTCACTTATAATTTCATTTCTAATCCTGTCCTGCCATTCAACTCCCAGTATCCTTCTGAGGGCTTTGTTCTCAAATCTACTAAATCTATTGGCGATTGTTTCATTGTCCTACCATGACTCGTGTCCATAAAGTAACACCGATCTCAATTAACTGATATATAACCTGATTTTTTTATGTCGTTTCAGGCGATTTGATTTCCAAATTTTACTTAACCTAGCCATTGTCTGATTTGGTTTTTTCAGTCTTTCATTAAACTCAAATTCTAAAGATCCTGTATTAGAGATCTAGTTCCTAAATATTTAAATGATTCTACCTCATAAATCCATTCTCCTTACAATGATTTTTCATCTTCCATTGCTTATTCCGTTCTCATCACCTCTGTCTTTTTTTTATCTATCTTAAGCCCAACCTCATGTGATATTTCATGCCGTCTGGTAAGCAAGCTTTGCAAGTCCTGTGGCATTTTGCTAATAAGGGCAGCATTATCAGTATATTCTAGGTCCCCTAATTTCCTGTTACCAATAGGCCAAACTTTTTTCACCATCCCCAGCTGTTCTATGCATTACAAAATCCATGAGGAAGATAAACAACATAGGTGACAACACATTCCCTTGGAGTACTCCACTGTTCACTGGAAATTCATTTGATAGGACTCCATTAACATAATTTTGCACTTGCCATGCTCATGAACAGAGTTGATCAAATTTACATATTCAAGAGGAACTCCATAGTAACGCAGGACTCTCCACAAAAAAAGAAAGGATTAATGAGGTGGAATCATTTAAATATTTAGGAACTGTAATCGCTAATACGGGGGTCTTTAAAATTAGAGTTTAATGAAAGATTGAGAAAAGCAAATCAGACAATGGCTAGGTCAAGTAAATTCTGGAAATCAAATCTGAAAATACATATATAATCAGGCTATACATCAGATTAGTGGGATGGGTGTTACTGTATGGACATAAGTCGTAGTATGACAATGAAACAATATCCAACAAATTTTATAGATTTTAGAAAAAAACTCAGAAAAATATTTGGAGTAAAATGGCAGGACAGGATTCAAAATGAAACTATAAGAGAGATTACTCAAGTGCCATATGGGGATGAGATCATGGTGAGGGGTAGATGGAGATGGTTTGGGCATGCTCTTCGCACTTCCCAAGAGAGATTAGTTCCCCTAACTTTCTACTGGGCTCCACAAGACACTAGAAGAGTTGGAAGACCCAGGCCTACATGACTGAGGACTATGAAGCGTGAAGTAGATGATGAATGGAGAAGTACTGATTTAAGAGCTCAAGATAGAGACGACTGGCGAAATCTGACTGAGGCCCTTTGCGTCAATAGGTGCAGGATATATATATATATATATATATATATATATATATATATATATATATATATATATATATATATATATATAT
>NC_090762.1:6515990-6520990 GCF_036898095.1 Palaemon carinicauda | reverse complement strand
AATTAGATAATGCCAGTTTCTATTAGCATGTTTTGACGGCCCATTTTATGCAGCCTGCTGAGTATCATCGACACATTTTTTTTTTTTTAATGTGCTTCTACTGACCTTATTGAGGTACGCTGTGATTATGTGATTTTATCCTCAAGAATTTGGATTTAGTCCCAATTTTTCTTCCAGAATAAGATATGAATTGCTAGTTTTATTATAAAAGATGCAAGGCTTTTGGCGATGATGACACTGAAGAAGCATATGACAAAACGTTCAATTTCTGAGTTTGGATGATTTATCATCGGATAATTTATAATTTGAGATATTCCAGGCTCATATCTTTTAAGCTACGATATGTTAGAGATGAGGTGGTGTCTTAGGTATCCAGTTACTGAATCTCTTATTTATTTCAATGATAACGCACGCTTGCCATTAGAGTTGCATCCATAGCATATGATTTTTTGGCTATAATTAAATCCTTTTTAACAATGATATTTTTTTCTTGTACGTAGGTTTAGTTGCCACAAAGAAATAATAGATTTCCATTTCTTATGCATTTTCGTCGAGTGCCTTGGAATTTCCATTTCGAAAGAGTGCCTCCTTGAAGGTATTTCATTTTCCTAAGATTAAATTTTGAGTTCTTGCCGGTCTGGGACTTCCAATTATTTATTTGATGCGTCTTTGCAAGTCATGTCACATCATGTGAAGCTTTTTCCTTAAGCAAATTTGTTTTGATTGTACCTGTAAGCTATTTTTATGCACAGCGCGAGTCCATTCTTTTCAGCGCTGGAACGTTTTTATGAGCCGGGTATTTATAATTTATTTTTCATACTGACTGACTATTTATGGAAAATATTAGCTGCACTAGATGCACTCTACACGTAGCAAATGATTAAAGAGCCTATGTGCAGTAGAAATTGCTTTAAGACGCTTTGATATTTGTCTTTATCTCCCATTTAAATATCGTTCTGTATTCATTCGCTCGTTAACTTAAGTCATTAGAACTTGGGCTACTCAGATATTTTGATACTAATACATACATACATATGCCAAGGCACTTCCCCCAATTTTGGGGGGTAGCCGACATCAACAAATGAAACAAAACAAAAAGGGGACCTCTACTTTCTACGTTCCTCCCAGCCTGACAAGGGACTCAACCGAGTTCTGCTGGTACTGCTAGGGTGCCACAGCCCACCCTCTCCCGTTATCCACCACAGATGAAGCTTCATAATGCTGAATCCCCTACTGCTGCTACCTCCGTGGTCATCTAAGGCACCGGAGGAAGCAATGTAGATATTTGTTGTGAAGTCATCTTGTGTCGTGGCCAGTATCTTGAATTGAATGTCCTCCCAGGCCCTAGTGCTGAAGCATATGGCCCATATTCTATGAATCAAATTAAACCCTAGTTTAGTCCTAAAGAACAATACTTCTGAATTGCGTAATAAATATATAGTGCTGATAGGTTATCAGTATGTGTAAGCTTATTGCTTGTAAACTGAAAATTAGAAAGATAAAGTTACGAATAATATGTTGTAATAACTTTTTTTCTCGATGACGTTTGAAGCAATGGTATATTAATATAGATCTGAATTATTCAACTTTGTTGAATAATTTTCGTATTTGATTAACAGTTTGAATTACACATTTACATTATGTTTATTGAATCATGGGTACATTAATAATTTCATATTAACTATTGACGCAATACAGAAATTGAGGACAACAATATTGATTATAGGGGCTTAAAGAGAAACGATACCACACAGTACCTCAAGTTAGGTTTGATTATAATAAATTAGGGTAATATGTGTCATTTAAGCGACCATTGCTACACTCATCCAGAAAGGCTAAAATATTTTGGCTGTATTTTGTGTGATGAAAGTCTAATATTTTACTGTTGAAGGATGATTTCATTAGCAACATGATAATGCAATAGAATATATAAGATACCGAGGTTTGTTGGTGGGTAAATATTTGCTCTATTCTTTTTTGATCAGAAACAAACCTTAAAGAGAACTTCTGTCAGATCCTTCAACATTTTTAATTCATCCAGTCATTAAACTTTTTTGATAAATTTCGATATTGAAAAATGAATAGTCAATTGATTGAAAACAAACTCTTCACGTCAACCCCATGAGAGTTAAGATGGTTAACTCATTAGTCTGGTTAAACTAAACTATAATAATAATGGCATTATTATTATTATTATTATTATTATTATTATTGTTAAATGCTAAGCTATAACCCTAGTTGGAAAAGCAGGATGCTATTAGCACAGGGGCCCCAACAGGGAAAATAGCCCAGTGAGGAAAGGAAATAAAGAAAAATGAAATATTTTAAATATAGTAACAACATTAAAATAAATATTTCCTATAAAAATTATAAAAACTTTTAACAAAACAAGAGGAAGAGAAACTAGATAGAAGTGTTCCCGATTGTACCCTCAAGCAAGAGAACTCTAGCCCAAGACAGTGGAAGGCCATGGTACAGAGGTTATGGCACTACCCAAGTCTAGAGAACAATGGTTTGATTTTGGAGTGTCCTTCTCCTAGAAGAGCTGCTTACCATAGCTGAAGACTCTCTTCTACCCTTACCAAGAGGAAAGTAGCCACTGAACCATTACAGTGCAGTAGTTAACCTCTTGGGTGAAGAAGAATTGTATATATGGTTTGGTTGCTAACTTGTATGTTGGAATTTGTGGACAGACGTGGTATAGATAACTCTGCTCATGGAAACAGACATGATGTGGACTGACATAAATTTTGCGTTTTTTGTGGTGTTGGAAGTTTACTTATGCTGTTAAATACTGTCGATTGTTTTTGGAGGCTATAGTATGATAAGTAGCTGTTTACCTAATCTCTCTCTCTCTCTCTCTCTCTCTCTCTCTCTCTCTCTCTCTCTCACTCTCTCTCTCTCATGTCCAGTATTATAGCTGGAGTACTCGCTTTTGTGCTTATTTTTTTTTCTTGTGTAACTTTATGAAAAATATATCTGCAATCGTAAATTTTCCCTTCAGTACCTCATTGTTGAGAGGTGATTATAGTCCTCATTCTTTCTCGTACAATTGCTCTCCGTACTCCATGACCTTACTTTTGGTTACTGCCGGGCGATGTGCTATTTTGCCAGAGATTTTTTTTTACTTTGTTTTTATACAGCTAAAAATAGTCCACCATTAAGTTACGTCACATTCACGAGATGATATTTTTATTCTACGACGACACGTATTTCATTAAAGAAAAATGAGGCGAGTGAAAGAGACGCTATATTGTGAGAAAAAGATATTTTTCCTCTCAGTTCAAGTGGCGAGGTGAAGCCGAGCAGGGTGGACTCCCCTCTCGTCGACCGGCATTGCAGCAGCAGCAGAGTCGGACTGTCGGGACAAGTTTAATGCTTCTCATTCGTCGCACGACCGCGTTGCTGAGAAGGTGCTCAAACGCTCGTTCTTCCCTCCCCCCTTTTCTTTCATATTCGCGGTCGCTTTTTCTCAGTACTCCATTCTTGTTTCTCTCTTTTTTTTTCTCTTGCGGGCTGTCGCTTATATCGCTCGCGATTCTTGTAGTCAACGAGTCCTGCGTGTACTTGCTTAATGAACTTCGGTAATCAATGACACTTCTCGTGAAAACTTTGTTGCCCAGTTGCTCGAGTCGAGTAATGCACGGAGTTGAACACGTGTGTGCGCGCAGTGTATCATGATAACACTACTTAAAGATGAGTGCTATCGTAGAGAAAGGAGACTGAGGGTGAAAGGAAGCGTTGAAGCGTGAAAAAAAGTAAATAATATTCGCGATGCTGCTGCAGGTAAAACCTTGAAGATTGAGAGAGAAACATTTACTATGTCATTATGGGTCAGTGCCAGTACTGCCGAAGGACCAAGGATGACCCATCCCAGGCAGCAGCTGATGGGCATTCGCCCGGCGTTAAAAACTCTGGGTCAGACTCGGCCTTAGACTCTGATCAAAGTGGTGACGAGGTCAGTTGCAGTGGTATGCATGGCACTCTCAGGTTGACCAGGAGTGGTCAAAGCAGCCAGTCATCTGGGAAATACAGTCTTCGGGAATCCTTCAGTAGTTTTGGAGAACTGGAGAGACAGGACTACCCCAGCGTATCGGCTAACGAGGATGATGACGAAGGGGACGTCCTCGAAGTTTCTGTGTTTGACGATCAGAATCAGACGTCGACGGAGGAGATTTGTGAGAGTCATCTCCATCCACTCCACAACGGCTCCAAGTGGAGGAAGCTATCGCGGGGCTCGAACGAGAGCGAGAGAGGCTCAATGACCTCTATGTCATCGCTGACCTCCGAACTCAAGGCCAAATTGGGTCGCTCCATTTCGCTGAAGCTGCAGAGATCGAATCCACGGAGCGACGGGATAGCTACTAACTCTTGGAAGGGGTCGGCGCCCCCGAAAAAAGGCCGATCCGTATCGCTTCGTCTGCCTCGTAAGCAGAAGCGCCCGAGGAACTTCCGGAACAAGCTGCCCACCATCTACGTGGACGATACGGAGATCCCCCAGGATAACAAACAGAAGCTCAGCAGGAAGATGACCCTTCGACGGACGTTTTCCCTCTTGAACGTTAGTTCTTTGAATCGTCAGGATTCACAACCGGAACCAAAACAGCAGAAACCCGTTCAAAAAATCCTCCGTCAGCCAAGACGTCGCCATAATACCGTGAGAGGCATCAGTGGCATGGCAATAGACGGGTCTAATAGGTCGGGCATTCACAGTACGCGGTATTATCCAACAAACACTAGTTTGCGCGTGTCCACCCCAACTAATGTGCTGTACCTTTAAGACTGCCTCTTATTAACATTTGTATAGCATGTTCATTGTACAGAAGTCGTTGCCATATGTCATATATTTTTATGAATTTATGAGTGTAATGTCATTAATTGTCGTTTTTAAATAAATGGTTATGTAAATATGAATATTGTCATTTTTACGAGTTATGGTGTCTATCGTTGTGAACATTAATCAAGCTTGTTGTTAATTCTTTGAAGTGATAGAAAATATG
>NC_090762.1:6503490-6510990 GCF_036898095.1 Palaemon carinicauda | reverse complement strand
GAACAAAAAATGCTTTTATTTGCTTTCAATTAAATAAAAGTACTGCAGCAAATTAGTTTATAAAGAAAGCTTCCTTTAATTTCTCTGACGAAAACTCCTTTGCCAGGTTCTATGTTTGCTTCTACAGGTAATTATCAAGTTGGTGCTGGACATGTTTACATTTTTGGTTGAATTACCTAACGTGTTTGTATATCATAAAAAGTGTTTGCTTAGATGGCCAGGTTATTAAAGTGAATGGGGACATTAACATATTTCCCCGATCCTTTTTAAATGTAGGTCATGTTTAGATAATTGATTTAATTCTTTTTATTATATTTCTAAATTTTGATGTTTTACGTCCTGTTTGTTAGATGAAATTATAAATTGGTTTTCGTTTGTTCTTTGCGTAAAAATTTCTATTGTCTGTTTCTTTCGTCTGCAAAGTATTTAAGATTTTTTTCCATCTCGTGCATGAAATTTAGAAAAAAATTCTCATACCCTGGAGTGGTGTCTTTTTTAAACTAATTTTTACGCTTTGAAGTTTGATTCTCCAGTGAAAAAGTTCCTAAAGGAATTTTGCTTTCGCGAGATTATAATTTTTTTAACAGAATATTTTTATGATGTGGTTTTATTATCCGTAAGAGTGCAAATATATTTTATGTTTTGAAGACATATCTGAGTGTTTATCATTCAGTTGTGTTAATAAGAGTATTCATATTTACACGTTAGGAACATTAAGCACCAAATTTTATTTTAGCTCTTACACTTCTTGAAATAATTAGTCGTATTCAAAATACACATTAGGAAAAGGTCAAAATTGGTAATGTTATTGGCTTGGAACAATGGTCTACTTAAAAACAGAGAATTGGGATGAGTAATTGTTGTATTTTCAATGGACATCTTAGTTTCATGAAATTTTGACAGAAATAAACTTTTGAATTTACTAGAACGCCAATTACATTCGTAATGAACAGTCAAAACAGCAGTTCCCGATAATTTTGTTCTTTCTCGGGTCCTTCTCTCCTGGAAAAAGATATCCCATATTATTTTTATTCTGAATGTTTCCATTGGCATTTTGGTTATTGCTTCCATCTTTTTCCTGTTGCTTTTCTTCTGATCTGGGCTTGTGAAGTATATAAGGTGGCTTCGATTTTCCAATTGATATGTATTTTACTCATGTGTGCCGTGTCGGTACCTGTTAAGTTGTTCTTATCATGACTTATGGCCCTGGGTATTGGACAATGATTCCATAGCTATTTCATTGTACTAATGTATGATTTAAAATATATAATGCATTTCCTGTCACGGTTTTGGAATCATTCTTGGAGATTTTCTGCTCCCCTGATCACTATTGTGTTTCTGTCACTGTTATTATGGGTGTAGTCACGAATCCTGCGCCAAGTTGTTAAAATATTGCCGATACTTTTTTGTTAAATCATATTTTTTTTTAAATTAAATTTCTGACTTTTTATTTCTTAAGATTAAATTTCCAAAAGTGTTGATCCTTCTAACATTTCTATCTCTATCTATCGATGTGGTGTGACTCGGCAAATATAAATTAAGTAGTTTATTTTTTATTGGATTTGATTCGCAACTGTGTTGAAGAGGGAATTTTTTTTTCTCTCTCTCTCTCGCTCTCTCTCTCTCTCTCTCTCTCTCTCTCTCTCTCTCTCTCTCTCTCTCTCTCTCTCCTCTCTCTCTCTCTCTCTCTCTCTGATAGTTAGCTATAACCAATTTCACGTCAGATGATATCGCCATGTCAAGGAAAAAAAATCTAGAAAATGTTTGTGAAAATTAAACGATACGTTTGGACATTTTTTTCTAATTAAAACAGTCTCATCTGAATAGAAGAGCAAATAATTCAGTTTTACAAGTTTTGTTCATAATGTTACTTTCAAGCAAGGAGGGAGTAGATGTGATGAAATTATACTTTATATTTAATCTTCTACTTTTTTTTTGAGTGAAAGATTAGACTTGACAAAGTTACGGATAAGGTTTTATTAAGTTCGCCATTGGGCAGAATTTTCTATGCTTACTAAAGATGGTAATAGCCCAATTAATGGCTGCACTTTTTGGTGCGTTTATGAAGGAAAGGAAACACAAGACGCAGGAAGATGTGGCTCAAGTTACATAGTCATTTGAAGTGTAAAGAAATTTTGTAACTATATAGTATATATTTCTATTAGTGTTGTATTGTAAATACAAAGGAAACTTTTCCTTGATATTCTTCAAGATGGTTGCCAACCTGGCGTGTTTCCTGTGCTTCCTTTGCTGTCATATTCTTAGAATTATCATTAATTTTTTGGGTTAACTTTATCTTATTTCCTTTTGAATTTACTCTTTTATTGCCGATTTTATTTTCGAATTTTCAGGAATATGTTTAGTAGTTTACCACCGATGTCCCATTAATACGGCTATTTAAAATGTATTTACGTTTTTTTTATTCTACAAGATAGGAAACACTAGGTTACTTATAGATCATGGATACCTAGTAAGCCATACTTATCCGGTCTTCTTCCTCTTCAATTGAAAAAAAAAAATGCATGTAGAGTCTTTTAAGATTTTTGGTGCCCAATCTCTCTTGTGGCAATGTTTTGAATCTTTTCATTTTGCCATTTTTTAGTATTGTTCCCCTGTCTGATCTTCAGATGCTGACTATCATCTTAATTTGTTGGACATGAGTTGGCGGTCTATAAAATTCCTCTGGATATTTATCTCTAACTCTGCCGTACAGATAGTTACTCTGTCGTACAGTTAGTTGTTTGCTGCATAAGGTTTTTTTCATAATTTGGACTATCCTTTGTATTCAGTTTTCCACAGACTGTGTTATCAGTCACGTAGCAATAAGTATGCAGTTTATTCGAAAAGTCTTACCCTCTTCATCATGGGCTCAATGAAACACGGTAAAAGGTTGAAGGTGCATGGTTGCAGTTCTTATTTCATCTGAAGAGACGCTCACTGAACGACAGCTGGGCAAGCTTAACACCCACTGCGGTGCCCAACCCCCGCAGTAACCTCAGCAGTAAATAGCTTAAACTTCGCGATCCCGGACAGGGTTCGATCTGCCGCTATGCGAATGTAAGGCGAACTTCTTAAGAGTGTATTTAGCCAAGATTTGTGGCGAATACTGTAGGTTGACATAAGTTTGATTTTATAGTTTAAATAGTCTTGTGTATTTATCATTATTACTGATCTTTATATACTCTGTAAGTTTTTATTATTTCTGATTTGTAGTTTATCCGTTGCTTCTCTATATCCTTTCCGCACTGTTGAAACCTTTGCTTTTGTAAATTCCTGCTTTTCCAATTAGTATTGAAGCTCAGCTTGTGTTAATTATGATAATTATGATATAAAATAGGTTAATTGACTTGACAAGTTACTCATTGAGCTGAGACCAACTAATGCCTTAGTACTCGGAAATTAATTATTGAGCTGCTTATGCAACACAGAATTCCAAATAATCAGTAAATTATCCAACAATGTACCACTGTCATGTCAATACGCATTTGTCACTCGTTATCTTATTATTAATCAAAATTATTGCTCAATATTTTTGACGCCACAATAATTTTTCATCATTGTGAAAATGAACCTTCAAAATGTACCATATACTGTAATCAAATCTTTTTAGTGAGGCAGATTTGCAAGGACTCGTAGGGGTGCTCTTTTAGCTCGGAAAAGTTTCCTGCTCGCTGATTGGTTTGACAAAATAATTTTAACCAATTAGATAGCAGGAAACATATCCGTGCTAAAAGGGCATCGCTGCGAGTCAGTGCAAATGCGCCTCATTAAAAAAAATTGAGTATAGATATTCCAAGTTGTTATACAATGTCTAAATATTACCCACAAATTTTGGTATTTAAAACCAGATATATGCATCTATTCTTAGTAAATTGTACCAACCGTGTGTCACACGATCGTACATGGTTCATTTTGTGTATATATTATGCTTATATTCGCTCTTCCCTCGCACTAAAAAGAACCTGAATGAACATGCCTGTTTTTCTCACCGGTAACGGTGTCGATTTTGAACATGAAATATCCTGTTGCCTTGAGCTTTGGTATATAAAGGAGAGAGTTCTATAATAAACTCACTCAGTTGCTTTCATCCTGTCTTTGAGCCACAACCTTCTCTCGGCCCGTCACATTGGTCACTCCGGGGTCACCAATGTGACGGGCTCAAAGACAGGATGAAAGCAACTGAGTGAGTTTATTATAGAACACTCTCCTTTATGAGCCCGTCACATTGGTGACCCCGGAGTGACCAATGTGACGGGCCGAGAGAAGGTTGTGGCTCAAAGACAGGATGAAAGCAACTGAGTGAGTTTATTATGGAACACTCTCCTTTATATACAAAAGCTCAAGGCAACAGGAAATTTCCCGTTCAAAATCGACACCGTTACTGGTGAGAAAAATACCCATGTTCATTCAGGTTCGTTTTAGTTCGAGGGAAGAGCGAAGATAAGCATAATATATACACAAAATGAACTATGTACGATCGTGTGTCACACGGTTGGTACAATACCCATTCAAACGTTCTCATTCGGAACTGCAGTATTCATTACTGGAATATTGGAAGACAACAGCTGTCTTACTTTCCGAAATGAAAAGCTGTTAGTCGCTTTGAATGGCTAATTGGATTCGAACGTCCATTCCATTACTATCTTTAATAGCTAATACACTGTAATGGAATGACATCGTTTTATATCTATAAATGTGGTATCGTAATAAGCGTTAAGGTTTATTATATGTTTTTATGTTCTTTAGTTGAATATGATTTTCGTAACCATTTTTTTTTATCGCAAAGCATCATTTCTAGGTGTCCCATGTTCTTTTAATATATCTAGTTAATTACATAACATGTGACATAGTTCTCAACATAATCTGAAATTTTGAAAAGGTTTGAAAATAATTTACCAAAAGAGAAAGACTAAACTTTCATGCTTTACTTTTTTATGAAGATGAAAAGTATATAAAGGAGAGATATATCTCGGTGGAAGGAATCCATGACAGTTGCTCGAAAAAATAGAAAAGCGGACTCAAGGGTATGATATATGGAGGGAAGGGAGTCCTTATATCTTATATCTTTGATTTTATGTTTCTTTTTATGTACTGGAAGCTTTGCCTAGAGCCCGTATCGTTCTCCTTTTCCAACTAGGGTGACAGCTTGGTTTGTAATAATATCATTTCTCAATCTCTCCTTTGCTTAAGCTTATTTTTCTTTCTTTCTCTTTCAGCGTTCTTATCCATTAGTCCCATATTTTTCTAGCGCACTTCACATTTATTTTTAATTTCTCGATTTCAGTTACTTGAATTTTAATTTATGCTTTTCAGTGGTGTTTTCAAAATCGTCATATACTAATGGCCCTTTAAACGCATGTCTGTATCATGCCATGATGTATTTTCATATCTGACAACATTTACTTACTTAAATGTACTTAAAAATTTACCAAATTTTATCATATATATATATATATATATATATATATATATATATATATTATATATATATCTAATTATATATATATAATATATATATATATATATATATATGTTTATATATAATGTATATAAATATAATTATGTATATATACTTATACATATATATGTTTATATGTATATGTGTATGTATATATATATATATATATATATATATATATATATATATATATATATATATATACAGTAATATATATATATATATATATATATATATATATATGTATATATATATATATATATATATTTATTGTAATCCGCAAAACCTTTATGTAGATGATGAGCATTGTTTCACATCCATAAATCCGTAATTAATGTTTAATTTATGAATGATACAAAGACCCCTCTGGTCCTAATGTAATGGTTAATGGTTTCCTGTCGTAAACTCATATTGGTAACAAGAATAATTGATAGCAGGGAAATCACTTTTAGAATTCAAATGTCCTGCATTACGAAATTTATCACGTTGATGGTAATTGGATAGAACTTTTTGTAATTTTATTTATATTAAATTTTCGTTAAACTGTAAGAGAAATATAATCATATCAATACAAGGAGTTCATTTATCTTTGAAATTCCCCTTTGAGTTGATATTTCCATAGGGCTCTGTTTGAGTCTAGAATTAGATAAGGTTTTTTGAAATGGCATACTTACGGGAGTTTTATGATTAATCATGTTTTTATTTCTTTCAAGAAAAAGAATTTGATTAAACGTATAACAAGAGGTCCATGTTGGTGATAGATCAGTCAAAACAATGCCAAAGGATATCGTTGAAAGACTTTTTGTCATGTAATAAAACAAATCTTGAATGTATTCATATTGGAACTTCTTTTGGCCATTTTTCCTTTGCATTGATCCCCAGTGACGCTGTATATAAGTACTTTGAAGATAGTGCCGGGGTAGATGCAGCTTAGTGGGTTTCTCGTTTTATTGATGGTTGACTTATTCCTGCAATTCAAGGCCAATTATAGTAATCTTTACCGGTGCTATTTTGAAGTGTAATCCTTCATGAAATGATTTTTAAAGACTGCATTTCAATTAGCTTGCTATGTCCACAAATAAACTGCCAGATACTTTTATTACTTAGTTAAGTTGTATTTTAAGTATTGTTCCATCTTCTTTAGCGATATTTCGGTAATTAAATATTCAGTGACCATGCCTTGAAAGAACCAAGTATATTTAACGAATGACCCACATCGAGGACCTTAACGCTCCTAAATCACCTAACACCCCTCCAATATCATTTAGGTGAGTTACGATGTTATCTTATCATTCCTGCAGATGAATCGACGTACATTAAGCCTCGTACGTTCAGAAAAATTCATGTGGGAAAAAAGTCTGCAAGTTTTTGCATACGGTGTTAGCCAGCCTCCAACGTCCTCTGACCTAGAGTTTGTATCTGACTCTTGGCCTGGCTAGTGCTACTACCGGTATCACCTCTGGCCTTATAGAAAATGTTTCCCTTATTCCTATTTTAATACTCAGAAACTCCTGTACTGTTTTTTTTTTTTGAGACTAAATTGTCCGTCAAAACACCTGCATGTTTATGAACAATCATTTCAAAATTGTTTCATTTCTCTTACATTTTCGAGAATTTTCTTAGTTATAAGGGAAAATGTTTCCAATTCAAGTAATTTCTCTAAAATTTCACTAGAAGTTGATATTCATAAATTTATTTTATCGAAGACAGAAGCAAATTCTCAATCATTAAGTTGACAATTTGGTCCCCCGTTCTTTCAACCTGATAAGTTCCAAGTTATATTTAGCTGTGTTACAAATTCTAATGATCATTATAGTTCCTAGAATACTATTTGTTTTTTCATGACGTATAGCCTAGGTAGTTCACCCGCAAAGTATATATAATATATATATATATATATATATATATATATATATATATTATATATATATATATATATATATAATATATATATAATATATATATATATAAACATCGCTACCTACTTCGTTAAACCTTTTTACGCTTCCTGTAACAGTTACAAGGCTTTTTCTTTGTGAATT